>NW_015090936.1:583976-779285 GCF_001431845.1 Calidris pugnax
CCCCCCCCCCATCTTTTGAAAATCCTGGGTACAAATTTTTAAATCCAATTGAGATCCTTCTTCTCTCACTAATACTACCATTTGGAAAGTGTAACATTCAGCATAATGATGAATACAATTTGGGGTGGGGGGCATTTATCTTGGTACTTTTGGTATGAAACGGTTATAATCACATAGATCTCCAGATCTAATTAGTTCACCTATTCACATTTCGCATGAATTCTTTTGATAGTGCAGTTTATTGACAAAAGTCAACAGTCGGTTCTTGTTGAAAGATATTTTCTCCAAACAGTATTCTTACATAGATCAAAGTATTTTTAAATTTGTTTTAGAAAAGTTTCTAGCAGTTTTATCATTTTCCTCATGTTCACACCATTAAGAATGCTGGCAGCCCAAGCCTTGGAGCCCAGCACAACGTTTTCCATCAACGGCTGTGCAGTGTCCTCAGTCCTTGGTAGCTACAAGGTAGCTACACAGCCCATTTGATGCTATGTCACCATCCCCTCCCAACACTCACACTTAACAAATGAGAGTGGCCTCACCCAAATCTTTTTCATCTCATTTCTTTGTATTTTGCCTTTAATTTTTATATCATTTTTACTGCTCTGCACTTTCTCAATATGAGGGTTTAATAAAGGCCCCAGGGGAAGCTGGCCACTGCAGATATTTCTTATCACTATATTTCATTCCCTAGAGAAAATAAATAAATAAATGAATGAAATAAGGGCCTGGAGTTGGCAATATCATATCTGAAACCTGCTGTTATGATTAGGGTATCTTTCTTTGTCAAGCAAGCTGGAGTTTGTTATACACAGGTCAAGCTGTACATCAGAAGATATTGGATGACTCAAATACTATAGAGGGCATAAAATTATGTGGCTTCATCTTAAAGAAGCATGAGCAGAGAGAAATTAGGGATGGAAGGCTTATTAAACTGTCTAGTTCAATCTCTGCCAGCATGGGATTATTCCCTGGAATGTATTTTACAGCACATTATCCAAAATTGTTTCCATACGTGATTCTGCTCTGGAAAGAGCCTATAAAAGGGCTCTGGTACAGTGCCATTCTGACTGAATCAATGATTTCTCTCCCTGGTGCACAAAGTTTAAAGAAGTATATTTTCCTATCATTTGAAGGCCTCAGCTCTTTCAATCATACACACGATCGCTTATAATAGATGTTCTTTGTGGCACCCTCACCTTTATTTGCATTGTGTAACTCCACCCTGTGCCTCAGCTCACTCCTATTGCCTTAGGCATACTGTGATGCAGGAAAGACGATGGAGGTAACAGCAGAGGTAAATGCTTTACCAGACATAAAGCAATACAGATTCTTTGTATTACATTCATGTGCACTGAGACTTACAACATTAATACTGTATCTTCCTTCCGCAGCTGCTCCTCTCCTATTTCTGAGACCACAGATTCTGAATGTCACCTAACGAATCCTTCGTTATTCTCAACTTCCTTCTGATATCACTACTGAAGTTATTCAAATATTACTGCTACTCTCCCCAAGAGACCTGCCTTTTAGCTTTAGGTGAAGGAATGAGTCAGTTACTTGAACCCTGACGCTGCTGAGATTATTATTCTGCCTCACTGTAAACTGGTTTGCTATTAGTTTAGTGCCCCTTCATCTTCTCTTTGGCTCTAAGTGTGACCTTTTCATTTTTCTCTTTGATTTTATTCATAGTTCTTTTCTTTTTCCATTTCACAGTTTTAAATTCGAAGTTCCTTCTAGGAATGGAAGATAATTAACATAATTTTGATTTTCTTGACCAGAGAGACCAAACAGGCAACACTTTTTTGCTGGATAAGATCTATCTTTGCCAGCTCTATAGTGCTCATTCCAAGTTTTAGATAAGTAGTCCTCCGTGCTTTATTATCAGTGTCCATGCTTTCAGGTCAGATGCAGGCTTGCTGCGGGGGAATGTCACTCACACCTGCTGACTGCAAGGAGCAGATGCCTGCCCAGCGGAGCATTGACTGGAACAGCTCATCTGTTATCACAGTTCTCAGCGAATCAGCCATTTAGTTTTTTTAATTCCACACCCCCTCCCCCCCTTCCATTATTCATCAGATTCCCGTTCTTTGAAAGTTTTGAAGCTCTTAATTTTTATGCTGGTTCCCAGACAGTCCCAATTCTAATCCCAATGAGCCGCTTTTTAATTATTCACCACAGGGTAGTGCTACATTCTCAACACTACCAGGAGATGTCAGCAGCATTGTCTCCACGACTTTAACATAAATTATGGCTTTTTTTTTTTCCTCAGTCTTCTCCTCTTGCCTGTCAATGTTAGCTTTTCTGGGGCACTTCACAATGTCCTTATGTTGTTTCCACACCGTGGCAGGCAGGGCAGCATGAAGCATAACACAGGCATCTTCTGGAAACCTGACTTGCCCTCTCAGCTTGAAGCCTTCTTGCAGACAGGCTGTTTGGGTGATTTGGTGCGGTGATGTGCTACCAAAGGTACGGATGTGGAGATCTGAGGGCCCTGAGCGGTGCACTTAAGTGTGCCTATGTTTATACTTGGTGGCTTTCTACTGTATGACTAGTTAGGCTTAAAAACACAGTGTAGGTTTAATAGTCATTACATATAGATTCCCTGTCACCAAAGCAGAGTTACGCCTCTTCGGTTCACTGCAATCTTTTCTCACAACCACAACAGCATCTGTGGGGATGGAGTACTTACAGAAAGCCCGCTTCACACTTCCCCACTGTGTTTTCTGGGCTGAAGCTCATCTTGCCTGCTGTAGATTCTGCTGTCTCATCTTTTATATCTTACTCTGCCTCATCTTTTATATCTTACTCTGCCTCATCTTTTATATCTTACAAGAGAAAAATTAGCTTTGTCAGTCCTTATTCTCGCTGCAGGCTGTACTGCAGCCTCAGGCTTCCAGGTGCATTTCAGAGAGAGAGGGCAGTGTTGACTGCAGCAGTTAAAGCACTAAGCAAGACACCCCGGGAACCTCAGCTGTATTTTTCACTCTGTCACAGTCTTGCTGAAGGACTGTGGCCAACTCCTGAGGCCTCTTTCTGCTTCTGTTTCACCATTTTTTATATGAAGATGATATTGGCTTCCTTTATAAAATGCTTTCAGGCCTACTGAAGAAAAATATCCGGCAAAAGAAAAGCTATTATTGCTTGGCTGATGCAGCCCTTGCTATTTTCTCATAACAGTCACAGTAACAGCAGTGTTATATAGGTACAGCACCTGTAAGCTCAACTATCTGATAGAGGAGATTCCTCCTAATCATGGGAATGAGTCTCAGAGCCCTCCCAGAGTTATGGCTTCTGCACCAGAACTGCAGTGGGTCTGCCAATACTACACCTTTTTAAACTTTCAGCTTTCCAAAAACTTTCTAATCCAAGTATTTATTTATTTTTTTATGATGGAGGGGAAAAAATGAGAGAAAATATAAGTTGGATGATTTGCATGTTTGTACCATCTGTGATTTCTGTTTCTGATCTGGTTACAGTAGTAAACTTCTCCCATTGTGCCACCCAAAAAGACTAGAAAATGTCCATCCTAGTTGTTTTCCCTAGGCTATGTTGAGTGAATGTTCAGCTCCCTGAGGATGAAGTGTACCGATGTAAATTTACTGTGATAGAGCCACACTGCTGCTGATTGTTGCAGAACTACCACTGAGTAGTAAATGCTTCACTGCTCTGTTACCCGGGGGGCTGAGCATTAACTACACTATTGAACAGCAAATGCTTATCATCTCCTATAATTCAAACTATATAAATCACTGAAGAGAGACAATGTGCCTGCAGGGAACTCACATGGTCTATAAAAATGTAAAATTCTGAACTATATTTAGCTGACAGAGCTATACTTAAAAAAGAAAAAAAAAGTATTCAGAAGATAATCTTAGACATTAACTCATCTTCATTTCAACCTACTGAAGCTTTGGTAGAGTTTAATCTATTCTGCAAATATTTTCATCTTTAACCATATTTAAAAAAATAGAGTTAAGAAATAAAAGCATTTACTCTTTGCATTCTCTATTCTCCAACCATTCATACAGCATAAAGAATGACCTCTTTTAAGCCCACCTTTAGCAATGCAAAACATTAGTATTTTTTCTTCAGTGAGTAAAAGCATCTCTACTCTTAAAAAAAAACCCAACAGAAGGTTTAAAATATCATGGTTGTAAAATCTGTATCTACTGAAAGTAGAAGACACAGCTCCCTTTTGTTTAAAGACACAGTTCCTCAAATATAGGGCTTACACAAGGATCATTGCACTGAGGGCTGAAAAGCAAGTTAAAACATTCCCTCCAAGGAACTGCACTTTGAGGACATAAACTTTCATTTCTAGATAAGCAAGCACTTAATCTGAAATGGACGCAAGTAGTTGCATTACTGTCAATGAATTACTCAAGTCTATGAAGTTAAATATACATGAGCATTTGAAGCATCAGAGGACTTTATAATAAGCTGGTGCTGCATATTCCTTAATGTATACATAATATAACTTCTGTTTCTTCTTTTGGCCTCAACCATGCAATAACATCTGGATGGGCCTCACCAGCCCTCCTGTAATTATCATGGACTGATTACACACTTACAGCAGAGCTGAGGCCTTCAATAATATTCTGCATTAGAAAACAAACCCATCCCCAAATGTCTGCCAGTAGAGAAATAAAACATGTTAACCTTCAATGCAGAAATGCAATTACACAAAAAGACAAAGAACAAACCCAGATGAGAAAAGCCTTAGGGGAGAACTGATACGGGACTTTCTGAGTGCTCCATGTAGCATTCAGAGAGCTGATAAAAAAGATGTTTGAGAGCAGAGTTGGAAAATGATCACAAAAAATCAATGTTTCAAAATCAGAATCAAAATCAAATAAGAATACCAAAGCTTTTGTTATTAATCCACAGACAGCTTAGTAGCCTCCCACTAACTTCTATCCTTTGTGAAGATATTGTTCTAATGAAACAATTTTGATATTTCAGTCTTATAAAAGATTATGTAATCAATGACTTGTTTGATTTTTTTTCCCTACACAGAGAAAATGCCTGTAAATAATTAGCATGGGTCTCCTACCATAGTTTGTGAGCCTGAACTAACCAATGGTAATGAAGGATTTTAAACATAAATATAACTAAGCAACGTTAATGTGTTTGAAAACCTAGAAGAAAAACATGAGGTATGGTTTAAAAACTGGGTCAGATGAAGTCAGACAATCAGAAAAGATTTGTCCCAGCAGAGAAAGCAACATACATATAAGACCACTTTGTAAGAATGTAGCAAATAATGCCAATGTACTTTGGATGCACTATCAGGGCACCTTATTATCAAGAATGGAGATAAGAGTCTTTCTGTGTACAATCCTAATGCCGGTTGAAGGTATTGCTTTGAGTGTATTTAGATTAGAAACAGATAAATGACTCTTAACAAAATCAAGGAAGCTCAGAGAAAACCAAGAAAATCTCAAAAGATCTGGTGTTCTAAAGGCAACTGTTTCATACCGTCAGTGGCTTTATCTTCTATGGGTTATTATATGTTCATCAGGATGTCAACACTGAGAAGGAAGCAGAATATACAAAGAAATTGTTGTGAAAAATGCTTAATTTGGGATTAATGGCAGAAAATTAATGCAATACAGCAGTAGTTTAATATGCTGGCAAGATGAGCACTTAAAAGTAATCCTCCAAAATGTAGACCAGCTGCAGAATTCCAGATGAATTTAAGATGTTAGTCCCGCAGGACTACTCAAGTGAAAATGAGCTCATGCTTCAGTATTTTCAGATCAGAGCCATATGCTGAACACTAGCACATTTGCAGTATTAGTACCTTGCAGTAAATTTCTTAGAGCATTATTGGATCTAATTTCCAATGCCCACAAACTTCCATCATTTCCCTTTGGAGATAACTCTACAACCTGGATCAGCCCTACATTATATATTTCTGATACAAAGCTGAAAGTATCTTCCTCATTTGAATAAGCATTGGACATCCATAACTTCAGGTACCTGGAAAAAAATCTGGTGATGTGAATAAGCTCATCAATTTTCAAAAAATGTTTCCTGATGCTAGCCATCGCTTGGTGCAGACTGCTGCAGTGCCACCAATGGAAACGGAGGGGTGACGTTCTACACCAGTGAGGATCGGTGTGTAGCCTACGGTGTCAAGCACATGTGTGAATACTGGCATAAGTGTGGCTCAGGTGTAAGCAGTCCCTTCCTCTTCCAACATGTCATGAAGTCTTATGCACGATAATCAGACCTTTTAGTTTATTTTGCTCCTAAACATTTTGAGCTTCCCCTTGATGAAAATAAATATCTGTAAGTGAAAAAAAATAGGCCTCTTAAAAATTAATCTCAATTGCATTATATTAGAGACCTACTATTACACTCTATGCTCATTATGTCCCACCTAAAAAGAATATTAAAAATCTCATTATTTTGTTGCTGGCTTTTTTACTTAATTATTACCACAACAGGCAGGTAATCATTATGCTGATTACTCAAGACTGAGATGTAAATAGCTCACGTGGGGGTTAATAATCAGATAATAACTGTAAGCACTGGTTCTGTATAATTAAGTCAAAAGACATGATTTATACTAGTGCAAACCTACCTCCAAAATGAAACATTTTATGATATTACTGTCTTTCGAAATAGCCCTACACTCTGCAAGCGTGCTATATCTGGAGGCTTTTTAAACTCTGGCACTCACAAGACTGTTTAAACATTTTTGGCGCTCACAAAATTAGAATTGAATGGGGACATTTTGTTTCAAAATTGCAGTAATCTATTTGTCATTAATGTTGGATACCATTAATTACATTTCCTTTTTCAATAGCTCACACTTCACAGAATCATGGAGTGGTTGAGGTTGGAAGGGACCTATGAAGGTCTTCTTGTCCAGCTACCCTGCTCAAGCAGGGCCACAATTACTGATTGCCTGCTGGAACTCCATCACCTGTGCATCATAATATTCCTGTAGTAACATGCTGAACTGCTAAGGTGGTCAACGAAAAAATTTTATAGATTTTTTCTAAAAATAATATATAATTAATAACATAGAGACTTTCTTGTATTAACTCATAATTGGAAAGAAGTGTTAGTTGCCATTCTTAATGTTCAACAGCTGTGTCAGCACCAGCAGTGCTAGGTGTAAAGCAAAACAAGGCACCACCAAATCACATGCTAATTTAAAACAGTAAAGAGAATCGTTTTCTCAAGCTATAACCATTCTTCAAGAAATAGCTAACTATTTTTAGCTGAATACTAAAATAACTTCCATTGCTGCCTCTATAAATTCAAAACTCTGTTTTTCATCTACAGGAAATTAAACAGTAAGATGCAAGAAACATTTCCTAGATATAAAGGTTCTTTTATCTGATTGATTACTTAAGAAGAGTTCTGGAAGCTACTGACAGATTTGCATTTTTGCTGGGGGTCAGATCTGAATCAACATCTTTGAGTCATAACTTAATTCTTGAGTAGTCCTGATTGAAACGAATTTTGGGAAAGGGTGGCTTTTCATTTACATGACTTCTGAATGTGGGAAATATTTAAAAAATATCTTTAAGCTTTATTTGTCTTTGTAGTTTGTTTTCCTTTGCTTCTCTTTTCTTTCATGTTTTTTGCTAAATCATTTTGCTCTTAGCATTTTGGTATGACTGCGTAGGCCTGAAGGCACAGGGACAGAAGTGTAGGGGTGGGAGAGGCCACCTTCCGCAGGGGAGGATTTCCTCTAGCTGTTACTTGCTCTTCCAACTTTCTAAAGTTCCTATAAGGAGCTGTCTTAACCTATTTAGACAGAAAAGGGTTGCAAAATGAGCCAGCTGCTGAATTCAGGAAGGAAATTTCATAAAAATCCAAGGAGAGATAGGCTAGATAGGGCTTTAGGGCTCGCTGTCCTGCAGCATCAGCATGCACAGCTATATTTGTTAGAGCTGTGGTTGCCAGTGTCATTAGGTTGGGACAATCTGTAGCAGCACATTTCAGGTAATAAGCTGGAAAGCCTTGAGGAAAGTAAAGCAGAGACAGTCACTGTAGGGGAGGATCTTTATCCCTCTCCAGCATAGTGTCTAGGGATATGGGAATATAAGGAGCATAATATTTTTCCCTGATTCTTGTTGTATTGCAGGGGTACCAAGTATCTATGAGTTGGATGGTCAATATTCCTGGACATATGTGATCAAATGAAGTTGTATCCGGATTCTAAATCCATACTTAAACTATTAGTGTCAGCCTCTCACCTGGCACTGAGGTCAAAAATTCACTTGCATAGCACAGCACCTCAGCAGTGAATGTCAGAAATTGTTTATCAGGACCTTTGCCTCATGAGCTAAGGTTTTTCAGCACTTTTACAAACTTCTCTCCTTTTTGTACTGTGCATTTTTCACTGTTTTCCCTTATTTTATTAACGCCAGCCTGATTGAAAAGGGCAAGGGGAAAAGCAAGCATTCTTCAGGGTAAATGGGAAAAGAAATGGACAGTAGCTTTTCTCAAAATGTCACTGCTCATCAGGAGCTTGTGACAGCCCAGCATTATATAAGGCTAGTTTTTAAAAAGGTGTTGTTAAAGATACACTGATTTCTCTCATATTTTTAGCTTGCTATTTTAATCACCTCCACACCAAGTTTTTAAAAGTATTTTGAACTGCTACTTGTTACAATGCTTTGTCATATTTTCTAGCCACTGGAGCAAAGCTGTCCTGAATCAAGAAAACACAGGAACATTATGGCTGTCAAATGAAGGAACTTGTATCTGACAGAATCAGTTATTGCTTTAACAAAAAACTTCAGAGTCCTCCATGCCCTGATTTGTTACTAGAACCCATTGTGATGGGATACAGGGGAGTGTGTGTGTGCACGTGTCGTTAAAGCGACTTTTAGTTTATTTGCACGTACACTTTGACTGGATTATCCCTTAGGGTCAGCACTCATGGGTTCTGACCCCAGTTGCAGCTGTCATCAGAGACGTTACATTTAATGCGAATGTGGTCATGACATTAAACTAACCATTAGGTTTTTTCTAGCTTTTATGTGAGAAACTGATACTGAATAAGTTGAGAGACACATAAAATACAACTAATACATATATACATTTCTTTTGATGTATTCAGTTTAAAAATTATAGAGAGGATGTACATCACAGCTTTTTTGAGGTTGTCTCCCCTATACATATTTTATACTAGCTAAGATTATTTAGAAATTTTAAGACCATTAAGAATTAATATAAACTCAATTATATGAAGTGTCATTAAATTATTTTACGCCTCACTATAAAATTTCAAAAGAAAATACTTTTCAATTTTTTTTCCCTATAATGTATCTAAAATATAACCGATCCATACAGAAAAGAGTAGATAATTTTAGGAATCTTCCTGTTTTAAATGGATGTCAACTAATAGTAAGTGATTTTTTCTTTTTTTTTTAGTACATGTTTAGTATAATCAGCCATTAAACACCCTGCTTAACATCAGTGCTTTAGATAGCATTTTCAAGCAGTCCTCAGAGCTGCGCTTCTCTGGAGTCAACCCCTTGGTCTGTTCTGGGCCACTGTGATTTCCTACTACAGGAGAAATATATAGGGAGAGTGAAAGCTCACCAAAAGGATGAGAGGAGGAATGGATTCTAGAGTAGGGACATTTGAGGTCTCTGTCCTTGCCTGCACTGTTGTGATATTGAAGGTTTCCTCCCTGCCTTTAAAACTCAGCTAATTTTTGCATTTGGGTTAGGACTTGGATCTGTAGAACGGGAGGAGAAGACATCCAGTGAGATTTATTCTTTGAATTGTTAGCTAGGAAAAGCTGAGGGTCAACCTGCATGAAACCTACCTCCTTCTCTGCAACTACAGGAGAGGTGGAGTCTGCTGCCCCCCATCAGTCTGGGGCTGGGGCAGGGTTTGGTAAGGCATAAAAAGGTGATCCACATTTCCAGAGAGAAGAGCTTACAGCTGTGACAAAATGGCAGCAGAGAGGAGTGTCTCTTCCCAGGCAGCATTGCTATTTCCATGTCAAAAATATCTGGTGATGGTTACAGATGGTGGTTATTCAAGAAACGCAGCAATGTTTCTAGTTCTGCCTGGCAACGGTGATGCAGGGATTTTCTGCTACACTATATGGCTGCAGCACCTTATCTCGCTATTTGGAAGAGTTTGGTGTTGCTGCTTCAGGACCAACATATGGCCAGGCTGGGCCTTGGGCAAGGCTCGGGGCTGAGCAGTGGAGGATGAGGTGGACATTTCCCTGGAGTGGATTTAGGAGCGACAATAAAGGAAAGCTTAGGGGCTCACAGGTTTTGCAGCACTGCCTTGATTCATTTTTTTGGGGGTGTGGTGAGTATTCATTTTTTGAGCTAAAATATTTATTAAGATTTAAGATGGTATAAGGCTGGGAAGAGATGGCAGTGTTACTTCAGCAGCTTTCTCTCCGTGTTTTCAGGCTAGGAAATTCAGAGAATGAGACAACTCCAGCAGTAAGCACTGCAAATGCTCTTGGGCTTTTCATTCCTGTGCTTTGTTTATCATTTACTTTCCTCAGCACTGACAGAAGCCCTGTTCTAATTGTAAATCTAAATCAGCTGAATATTGATCCCTGAGAGGTCTGATTATATTTGTCCAAAATAATAGAGATGAGTAGCTGACTCTAAAGACAACTCTAAACTTCCCCTTCTAACAATTTAGATCTCAGATTAATGAGCTCTTAGGTAATTGGGTCAGCCATAAATAGGGTTGTTTGCAAAGACAAGAATACATTAATCTGTAAAGGTCATATTGCTAGTATCACTGAGAAGCACTACAATATTTATATCCCAGTTTTGAGGATCGATTGGTTGTAGCCAGATTACATCTGTTCCTTTTAAATTTATTCAAAGTAAAGAGTGCCCAGGAGGTTTCTTCCATGTCATCCACAACACAGAGTTAATACTTAGGTTCAAGGCAGAAAAGATTTTATTTAAGTAGTCATGTTATTGACATTAGTTTCTTTAAAGGGAATTGGGATAGAGTATATCTCCTATGAAGACTTGCAAAAACCAGTATTGATTCTGGATGTTTACTTCAGGAAGGAAGAAAAGACTTTCCTAGTGTTGGTGGTCCAAGGGACTATTACAGACAAGGGAAAAAACCCCTAGGTTCTGCTTGTTCAGTAGCTGTCTGATAAGGGACAAAATGTTCTCAACAAAACTGGGTGCATTTTAAAGATATGTAGGGACCTCTGCTTCTACAGTGGCCTTTCTTTTCTCAGCTCTTACAGGAACTCTTTTTGTACCCAGCTGAGGAATAAATGATTTACTTTGGGACTTCTCTTCTGCCTTGTCTGACTGAATATAGTATCCCAGTGGTATTTGGGAAGGATAAACTACAGCAAACTTAAAAAAGGATGTGATTTTAGAACCTTCCTTGCCTGAGCTTGCCATGGGAATATAGGAAACACGAGCACTACAACACTGTGAATTGAAATTGCTCACTCTGTTTCCTTAGCTTCGTACATGTTCTTCACTGACTGTCTTGTCTCTTCCTGAGCTCCACCATCAGGCCATTAGAGAATGAGAATGGAAGTGGTTTTCTAAATCATTAAATTAGAAATAAACTGCATGGTATACTGCTGTCTTCAGCAGATTTCTGGAGGATTTAAACCCCATTGTTGCAGTCCTTATTTAATCTATGCAAACAAAAGCCCTTTAGCATAAGATGCAATTAAAATATGAGAACTTATTCCATGAATCTTAATCTAAATCCAATCCTCTCTGTCCTAAAAAAAGCCCAGAATAATTTACATCTTAAAGTTTCATATTAAAACTTTCAGGATTTCAGTTGGGATCACAGGGGAAACAGTAGAGCATAAAAACAGTCCAGAAATCCGTCAAAAAACAATCAAGGTAGTAAAATAGGCCAGACTTAATAAAATGTCAGAGGAAAGAACTGGTAGCTAAATCTGAGCAAACACCTCATCATGAATAATTTCATTATTTCTATCTGATTTTCCTTATTTATAAACTGCACATGAACTGACTGGGAAATTCTCAAATGTAATCCTTATTTTAAATATATATGAATAAATTTTTGCAAAATCCATACACATTACTAATTGCAAGGGAATTTTCACCAGAAAGCTCAGGGTGAGGCAGCTCACCCTGGATGACTTCAATAAGACTACTTAGATTATATGAAAATATACGATTTAAAATGCAAGAATTTAAAATTTTCCATTTCAAAATACCCGCACATTCAATATTGTCTGGAATATTTGAAATAGATTTTACACACCTCTTGAATTGTTACAGAACAGAATAGAAATGCACTAGATAAAGGAAAGCATTAAACTCATATTCAAAACCAGAAAATTCTGCCAAAAGGATAATGTAACTAATACAGAGCAAATGTCTTTTGTCAAATAGCTGACCCTCTGAAAAATGCAGTTTTGGGTTGATAAAATGTTTTAAGTTTTCAATAGACTTCTGTGACTAATTCTACCAAAAAAACTAGGGAAAAGGGTTATCTAAGCAATACAATTTCTATCTAAAAACAATCAAAACAACAATCACAACAAAATTGAGTAATAAAAATAAATGCCAAAATAACACAAAAATCCATTTCAACTAAGTCAACTGAGTTCACCTTTACTTTGCAGACAGAATGAACAGATGCTCAGTTTGGGATAACATCCTACTTTTATGATTACCTGCTTCCAAATATAATTATTAGGAGGCAATATTACAATTCTTCCATACATATAGCAACAAAATATGTATTTGTTAGCTGCACATACTACCGTAAGAAACCCAAGAAAGGTCAACAAATTGTGAGTTTAATGAGAGGATAACATCACTCACTTGCTTAAGCCAGAGAGCCCTGAAGGACGACTGAACCAGGATGGAAGTCTCTGTATTCTTTCATTTCATCTCAAGTCTTCTCTCAGATCTTGTTTCATCTCAAATCTTCTCTTCACCAGTTCTTCCAGAAAAAAACACCCTAAACAACTCACAGAGAGACACAAACAAAACTTTGCAAACAGCTTTCTGGCATAAGTTAGGACATGACAGCGGTTTCAATATAATTTATGAAATGAAATTTACAAAAGCAGTATTGCAAGGGTCTATTTTTATTAATTTTTTTTTTTTTTAAGATTTTGTAGTTGTGTTTGATTATGAAACTTGCACGTTCTGTGGAAATAATTTGTGTTAAGCAAATACCCAAACACTATCTCTCTTGGTCCTTCTTATTATCTGCTTCTGCTTGATAGAGTTGTACAAGCAAAACATTTACTGTAGGATAACGGCCACAAGCTGAAGCATCAATATCAATGTTAATAAATTTACTATTTCTCCTTTATCATACAGCTTATCATCTAGTTAGCTTTCAGGACATGCATCAATCAGTATTTTAGAAAAAACTTTTCTCCCAATTATATGGAGTTTCTTTTGAAACTGCCTGGCCAGGTTTTAGTCAAATGATGTCTCAGCATGCTGAAGGGTACTAGCTGAAAGATAAGAGGATGGTCTAAGCCTTTAACTGAATCTGCAGAGATATTGAAGTGATAGAGCTTGTTTTTACTTCTCATTTGAGGAACTTCAGTGCTTTCATCCTGCAGCCACCCTGCATTTTGTTGTTCTCCTGAATTAATTAATTATCTTTTCAATATTATCTAATTGGTGAATGAAGCACATAAACTACTAAAGATGCCCTGACAGGAAATTGTTCTTTTTGAAGCTATAGATATAATTTCACTCTGCAATAAATGTGCACAGAGTCAGCATGGGTAAGGGGGAGTGGGGGAAGTCCAAAACATTCATCACCAAGTGATGCTGGATGCTAGCAAGAAACACAGAAAATGGTGCCTGTAACCTCCAGGGAGTTACTCCATCATTAGATTAACCACCACTAAGGTAAGGCCATACATCATTAAAAAAGACAGGCGCAGTGTTGGCAATACAAGAATAATAAGTAGAACAACTTGCACTGTCACTTTGCGTAGGAATGCAGAGAAGTCTTACAGACGCTGGCGAGGCAGGGGAGGGTGAATAGGTAGTCATTACCTCAGGAGAAAAATGATAAACCATGTTCCAATTCAGCAGATGTGTCTTAGCTTATCAAGTTTATCTGCATTTACAGTTCGCTATGAGAATTAAATACATCAGTTACTCAATGTCTAAACATGCTTTTCCAACATGAAAAATATGTTGGCTATCCTGATAAGAGCTGAAATGCTTTTTATTTAACCTTAGCTTTCTCTACTTCAGTTTTAATGACAAATTGCTATTTACGTGAAGTGTTTTCTAGCCAAACTGCTTAGCACAACATTGCTAGGGAATACTACAGCATGAATATATTGTATTCACGTGGAGTCAGAGTATCCCTATTGCTCACAGCAGCGCTCCCCTCGGGTACTTGGTGTCATTCAGTGTGACTAGAAAAGGCAACCAGCTTTTATTCAGTATCAGTAAGGTCTTTAATGTAAATGATCCCTTTCTGAGCTCACTAATTGTTTAGAGTATTCAAGGATAAAATCCACTGTTTCCAAACAGTGGATGAGTTTCGGAGCAGTGAGTGCAATTTTTTAATTTTTTTTTTTTTTGGGTGTTAATGGAAGGGGAAAACTTCATTTTGAGGGTTCTCTACAGAGAGCAGACATGTTTACTATGGATAGTGCAGACTCCCATGACACCTAGTATTAAGGATCTTCATTCTTTAGTTTAATTTGAAATAATAATAATAATAATAATAATTAAAATAAAAGTATATAGAGAGAGTCAATATAGGTGAACTCTTCCTTCTGCAAATTTGCAGGCTTTGCACTATTCCACATCTAGGCATCTCTGCCTCCCACTCAAAGTTGGAAAATCTTCCTCTTGCACATCCAGTTTATGTTGGACTGGTCATGGAATGCACCAGCAAATAAGCGAAGAAGTTGCCTTTCTCTGCTGATGTCTTGTACCAGTCTCTGAATCTGAACTGTCTCAACCATCTCGTGTTCACTCTGTCTGATAAACTTGTCTATCTCATTTGTAATATACCAGGAGCTGTAATACTGTGGTATGTGAGGCTCTGGGAGCCTTTCAAGTTATTATTTTCTTGGCTCAGTCAATGCAAGCAGAATTTATTTAGTAACCTCTAAAACATCTCTCTTGTGGTAGCAATCCAAACTACCATTTAAGTAGAACTTTTCAGCAGAAAATCAGAACTAGAGAGTGGAGTATGATGATTCACTTAATGTAAAAAAGTAGATAGCTTGTATGCAGGCCAGCAATCGTATACTTGCAGGTACATTGACAAGTTAACACACCATTTCATTTCTCATTTCTATAATTCCGTGAACTTCTGAAAACAAAGTATGCCTTCCTCCTCCTACCCAGTCAATAATTTTTTACAGAATAAAGGAAAAAATATTCTAGCAAGCCACTAATTTGTTTTATAGTCTTCCGTGATTTTGATTTTTGGCAGAAAAATAACATTTAGATAGCGAAATCTATTAGCACATTCATGTAACGCTTTTAGAAAGTAGATCTTGATACACTAGCAAAAACCTTAATCACTTGTACACTTCATGCTCTTACTAAATTTCTCAGATCTGGGATACACAAGCAATGTGACCCTAATGATCTGTGTCCTTCAGTAAGGTAATTGAGCCTATTACATACTCCCACGATGGCGGCATGTGCAATGCACTGATATAAATCCTGCAATAGCTAAGACGTGGTCTTGCCATAAGCTCTGCTCAAACAAATTCCCCCCTACCTTAACAAGGCTCTGCAAGGAGCAATATCTCTTCTTCCTTTTCCCTTGCTCTTTCTCCTCACATACAGACTCCTGGCACACTTTAATGGAGAACTGGGCCTAAAAATGGAACTAAATAAAATATACTGAATTAGTTCAATCACTTATCAATCAAGAAACCGTGACTTACTGGTATGAATATTAACAAACCAAAACAGCTGGAGCATTAATGAAGACAGGGTAGACAAACTTTTTGGAAATAATAACTTTGCACGATTAAAGGTAACCAAGAACATTGGGTAATTGCTGCAGCTTAAGTAAACTAAAATAAATTTCTTTTATATTGTTTTCTCAGTGTGGAGGAGCCTATATTTTCAATTAATCTCAAAAAACAAAAAAGGAAAACCACAAAAAAAGCCCCTTAGTAACTGTACTCTGGAAAAAAACCACTTCTAATTAGGATGGCATATTATTTATGTATCTAGATTTTAATTGCACTCACTTGATATACTCATTAAAATTATTTTCATTACAATCAACCTTCTTATATTTTTCTAACTGCATTAGACTCATATTTAAGGAAAGGAAAAATACAAGTCCTGAAGAAAATTCTGGCAGCAGGAATCCCTTGAATCTGAACTGAACCCTGTTTCTTTTGACAGACAGAAATAAACACCGTCAAAAGAATATTAATAAATTTCTAAAAGCTTGCACACGCAGAGGGCCAGCCCGTAGTAATTTCTTCTAAATCTGTGTGTTTCTCCCCAGTAACACCATTAAGAAGCTCTTTCCCAGTCACGCTCTGGTCCTGCTGCCTGCCACCACTCCACAGCTGCTCTCAGTGGGGGCCATGGCCCATTTCTGCCTCCAGCCTTGGTGCTCCCCATATTCTCCTGCCTGAGGTCCCAGGACTCCCCTCCCTGGGCAGAGGGGAGCAGTCCAGCCCCCGCAGCCTCTGGCCCCAGGTGTGGGTTCCGGGGGAGCCTGTTGCTGCAGCAGCACAAATGGGGGCAGAGAGAGGGATTTACAGACACCTGGGTCTGTCCCTCCACGTGCAGCAGGACCTAACTGTTCCTGCTGCACCAGTCAGCTCTGGAGTCAATTCTTCTCTTAAGGGTCCATTTGTTTCCTGTTAGTAGTGCCCCTCTACCCCCCATCCAAGTTTCCACAGAAAAAAAATTATGCTACATAGTTCAACCTAGGCATTTAGGAACCACTATGGAGTGGGTTCCCATTCATAGACTCATGGAATGGTTCAGGTTGGAAGGGACCTATAAAGGTCATTTAATCCAACCCTTTTCCATCTTCAACTAGATCAAGATGCCCAAACCCCTGTGCAGCCTGACCCTGAATGTTTCCAGGTATGGGGCATCCACCACCTCTCTGCGCAACCTGTGCCCGTGTTCCAGGGGCTTCAGAGCCTTGCATGCTACACTGTTTTTTACAAGAGAGGAGGAAATACGTTTTCACTGAGGGGGTATTTACAAATTCTTTTTCTATTACCTTCAAACATTATATGACTCTAGGCATATTTTTCAGAAACGGTCTCTTTGCCATTACCATAAGAGTGACTACTGAAGCAAATCAAATGAAGTTTGATAGACCTCCGTGTAAGACCTCAGTCCAGCAAAGTGGTTAAAAAAAACAAACAAGCATGAAACTAACCTGCATCCCTTCAACGTTTAGAAATATGCAAATGCCAAACTGCTTAGTGTACTAAGTCCCATGTAGGTGTACAGTACATAGTAACTACCTCTTTGGATTCAGTTTGTTAAACTTATATTTTGAAGCATCCAACTATTCTGTGAAAATATGTAGAAGACTCCCGAATCACTTTTTTTTTTTTTAAGATATAACAAAAAACTTTTAATTAATTTCATTAGCTTTTGTATTAGCAAAGTTTCACTTCACTGAACAAGTCTTTATTCTCTCTTTCTGAAGAAATTTAAAAATAAATAATGGAGGGGAAAAATTAATATAAAGTAAAGTTACCAAGAGCAATTACAAATAACCTCTGGATCACAAGTATTTACTACAATAATTAAAAACATGAAGTAATGTTTTCTCAAGAATTTAGTTATTTCCAGTATTTTGGGTGCTGAATTATAAGTACCACTTCTGCAATACTTTATTTTGTTTTGTCTTGTTGACCCACCTGGCCCTCTGAGGAAGGTTCAGTTTAACTATTCACAGTAATGAATTCCTGCTAAGAAGTTGAATTAATACAAAAATATTTTAACGTGCATAATTTCAACATCTGGTAGTGTAATGCATTTTCTTCCTGAGGAAATTATATTCATTCCTCTTCCTGCCTTTTGCAATAAACCATGCTATTTTTACTTATTTATTTCTGTTCACTTACAAAGCAAAATATGAAAATGCAATTTTGGTCACATCTTTTCCCTTTTTTATAAATAGTTTGATTAGATTTTGCTTACACAGGATCCAAAATTGCCACACAGAGAGCATATACTGTGAGAGTTCTGACACATGAAATAATCATAGAATGGTTTGGATTGAAAAGGACCTTAAAGACCATCAAATTCCAAGCCCCCTGCCATGGTCAGGGACATCTCCCACTAGACCAGGTTGCTCAAAGCCCATCCAGCCTGGCCTTGAACACTTCCAGGGATGGGGCATCCACAACTTCCCTGGGCAACCTGTTTCCGTGCCTCACTACCTTCACAGTAAACAATTTCTTCCTAATATCTAATCTAAATCTCCACTCTTTCAGTTTAAAGCCACTACTCCTCATCCTATTGCTACACTCCCTCATAAAGAATCCCTCCCCATCTCTCTTCTAGGCCACCCTTAGGTACTGGAAGGCTGCTATAAGGTGTCCCCAGAGCCTTCTCTTCTCCAGGCTGAGCAACCCCAACTCTCTCAGCCTGGCTTCATAGGAGAGGTGCTCCAGCCCTCTGATCGTCTCCATGGCCCTCCTCTGGACCCATTCAGATTGAGATTTTTAGCCTCTGACTCTTCCCAAAATACCAAGAAAGCATTCCCCAGCAACATTCTTCTTCTAAGATTAGGAGATAAGACTATTACACACTCAGACACATATATTTAATGTATTCTTAATAATCAAGATTCATTCTGACCTGTGCTCTCCCTGATGATCTTTCACTTTTCACCAAAACATAGGTTTGCTGCTGCTGGAAGATCTTTGTGGTCAGAAAAACTAACCCTTGAGAATATTCCATTTCTAAGAGCTTTTCTGCTGGTTGAATTAATATTAACAATGCATGGGAAGCATGGTCATATTTTGTCCCCTTTATTACCAGTTCATTTAGAACATACTCCATACTCGCAATGACAGTCAAAAAATTCGTAAGGTATATCTCAGCAATGGGAGTTCAGGTTACTAAATTCTTCTAAGCTAGATTCCACTCTGTCTAATTAAAATATATAAAAGCTTTCTTTTTTTCCCTTTTTTTCTTGTACATGCCTGGGCTACTCATCAGTGCCTCAGAATACAGCCTGACTTAGCTGTATGTGCTCTCTGTCATACATTACACAATCAGAGCTATTGGACTGTAGGCTCACAAGGTCAAGGCAACTTACAGTTATCAGAAATTTTAAGTGGCACAACACATGAGTTGGAAGCTCCCTGTACTATTTTGCCACCACTGTGTGCCTTTCCTATTATCTGGGATTTTACATTAGGGTGCATCTCAGTCATAGCGTCGCTTGCCTGTAGGTCATAACAATTTCTCTAGCTGAGACCTCAATAGCCTGGCCACACACCATTATTAGTGGGCGCTGGGCAACTCTATTTTGCCAGGAGGTCAAATAGCTTTCAAATATTTCTTATCCAGAAGGATTGAAAGGATTTATAATCCATCCTATTTGAAACACAAGTTACTGGGAAGAAAGGGATGGTGGTATGTTCCTCAGTTTTCAAAACCTGTAGAAAACCCTTTACAGAAAATGCGCATAAGCAGGTTTTTATAAATTTTGGAGAAAGGAGATTTAGAAGTAAGGATTTGAGTCAGAGTTACCTGTAATAGCAGGATCTTGAAATCTAGCAGACGTGTTCTTCACTGCAAACCTGTTGACCATATCAGTGTTGACTTAAGCAAACCACCAAACCCCTTAATTGAGGGGATGTCCTTCACACATAATAGAGAAGGTTTTAAAGATGATTCACAACAGCTGCACATTGACATTGTCACTCCTGAGACAGTTTTATGTCTGTGCCGTTGTCTGTGCCAATTAGTGCGTGCCTAGATCTTTGGCAACCCCATGCATCTCTGGATAGCTGTAAATCAGAAGACCACCTTAAGTTTAAGCGTTAGCAAAAGTCCAGGATATGGTACGACACAGTAAGTCTGAGAACATGTTTTACCAAATTTATCTCAATGCTAAGGTTTTCAAAAGAAATGCATGAACCTGGTCCTGTGTATTTATAATGCCTATCTGTTGAAACCAGTATTACTATTTTCCTACTACAAATAGCACACAACACTTTTCAGTTTAATTTCTCCTTCTACATCTTCCAGTGAAAGATCTACCCATTAGTTCTTTCACTGAAAACATGCAAGAAATGATATTTTAAGGTATTGTTCATTGTGTATAAATCGTAATTCCTCTGAAATACACTGCCTTAATAAGGGGAAATTGTTGCACAGTATGGACAGAAAAGAAAGTGAAATAATTGGTTTTCAGTGTTTGGGCAGCTTTGTTCCTTTGTATTCATTCAGTTTGACTGCTGGTGAAGATTTCATTACAGAGTGAGCTATTGGTTCTAATAAGATAGTAGTGAAGTATTATTTCTGCTTTGAAATCATGTTTAAATGATGGACCCTATGAGGTTAACTTTTAAGGGCTAAATAAGCAGGGAAAAATGTTAAAAAAGTAATTAATTGCACTCAGAAGTTAAAACTGGCTCGTGCTGCAGCCTGAGCAAGGACTTGCCTGAAAGCACATCAGCATGGGAGGCAGGCTAACAAGGAGGCAGGCTGAGGGGCAGCTGCCTTCTTTCTTCTTATAAAGTGGGAGAAAAGCATCAGGTGGACTTTCTGACATTGGTCAGAAAACCCTGCAATCTCCTGTGACCTGGTGTCGGGGCAACAGATGGGGAAAAGTGAAGGTATTCTCATCTATTTGTGTCTATTCCATCACACACACAAATTAAAAGATACTTAGCCTGTAAATATTCATATAAATGAGTGCAATCTCATTTCCTTTTACTTCATGGTATGTATAGTACTACTTTCAGCCTAGCCCATATAATTTAGAGGGTCTGACATCTATTGCCCTGATCTCATTTATCACCAGCCCATCTCCATTTTAGAAGCAAAGATACTCTGTCTACAATTTTTACTGTAAAATTGAATTTGTTTCTTGTGACAGAATAGGCTTGTTGAATTTATGATTTAACTTTGAACATCCTTCACCTTGGAAGTAGCTCTCCTTCTGGAAAAACAAGGCATTTCTCTCATGAGGACACTATAACATCATGATACAGATGCCCATCCTGTTAGACAAGGTCGTGCCAGTAGAAACTAAATTTTCTGAGGCGTTCCAACGTTTAGCTCTATTTTTCACTTTACAAAGATAAATATTGGGAAATACTTTATCCCAGTGTAATGAACTGTCCTTTCATCAGTGGAACAAAAAAGTATTTCATGTTCAGTTCAGTTCAAAATGGCTGAGTGAAAGAAAATACAAAAAGCATGCTGAAAACACATTATTTGTCTGTTTGATGGTTGCTGCCTTTGTCCTTACACTGCAGAAAATAATTAAATGATCTTCCTTGTAGTTTGGAACCAGCCTCTTCTTTATGGGCAGACATTTTATTCAAAACTATATTTTTTGGACTTTCTCAAATCCTTTGTCATTGGGTGTACTCTCCCTGCTCTTCTGTTCTCCTCTCTTTCCCTCCCCCGTCCCCCTGCAATTACTCTCAAGTTTCCGAATAAAACCACCCCTAAATTGGTCTTAATTAATTCATGTTACATAGAAGCGGGGATAACTTGCTGTTCCCACCTTGTCTTCAAACTTTCACAATCTAATTAAAGTCTGCAAATTATGGTTCTTCTTCAGTAGCACTTCACAGCACTGTTTATGCTTCTGAGATAACAAAGTTCTGCACCAGCTCAGTCCCTTTGTGATGGAGGGGAGAGCATTTTCATTCATCCAGTTACACCAGCTGGGTCCATCTGGCTCCATCTCTGAAATGCATTCCAGGAGGTTACAACTCCTCATTTTCCAAGAAAAAGATGCAGTGTCTCCCAAAGTCTCTCCCACCATGCCTTGCCTTCCTCTCCTATTTTAGCTCACCTCTATTTGTAGAGGGTCTACAGGCAATTGCAGCTCAGTTCATCCAGGCAAGAAAGCAGGAACCACCATCCTTATCTGTTGCACCTTTTTTTCCTCATTCTTCTTCTTTGGAGAAACTTTTCTGGTGCCAGCTGTTAAAGTTACTTAGTGACTTAGTGTTTTTCCAGCCAAAGTAAACACTTGCAGACTGTGAGCAGCTTTGTTCCTTTGTATTCATTCAGTTTGACTGTTGGTGAAGATTTCATTACGAAGTGCGCTATTGGTTCTAATTAGACATTAGTGAAGCATTATTTCTGCTTTGAAATAATTTTTAAATTATGTACTCTATGAGGTTAACTTTTAAGGGCTAAATCAGGGAAAAATGTTAAAAAAGTAGTTCATTGCACTCGGAAGTTAAAACTGGTTCCTGATGCAGCCCGAGCTGCATCACTCCTCTCTCAGCCATAAGGAACTGAGAAGGCACAGAGTAAAGCTCCTCAGATCTCTCTGGATCCTTTTACGACCCCAAAAGGGGAACCAGTTCACAGCTAGAGAAAAATTTTCCAATTATAATTTAAATTAGGGTCTGTGTGCTCCTTGTGCTTGTGAATCAACAGCCCTAGCAGAGTAGCTGGATTCTACAGTGCTCCAGAGATCTTACAGAAGATTCAGTAAAATAAAAATATTTACAAAAAAAAGTGAAAATAAGAGAACCATTCATGTGCTCTCTCAATACTACCTTCCAGATCTTTAGCTCTTTTGCCTTGCTCTCTATCATCATGCATGGAACTTTCCTGGACAACAGCAACACTACTGAGCAAAAAAGGCACAGTGCCCTATGTGAAGCTTTATTCTCCCTTTTAAATTCATTGACTTCTTTAGTTGCACGGAACATCAGAGCACCATGGACCATATGTTTCACAGCATAAACTTGGAGCAAATCACCCATCACTTGCAAAGGCTTAGCCCAAAGAGCGAGGCCTTTTTCAACAAAGAAGATGGCCTGATATGCTCTTGATGTATTTATTCTCAGCTATAAGAATGTGCAACCTTGAAGGAACTTTGGTTGTTTATGCAATTGGATCACAAGGTATCACAAGCAAAGGATGTATAAACCCACACTTTTCTGGGAGGCAGTGAAAGATTATTGTACCAGGGAATCAACACTTCTCAGATGTTCTTTTCCCCCTTCCTTGAGCTGTTCAAATTCTATATGGCCTAACTTCTCATTTTGATTTCTTTTCTACTACTGTATACTTCTCCCTTACTAAGAATAAATCCCCAAAAGAAGCTATTTTCAAAATGGCTTGGATGTGTTTTAACCAACAAATCCAGTGTAATCAGCAGGCCCTGATTCTCAAAGTTGAAGGTTTATTTTAGAATAGCATGCCATGTTTAATCAGTTTTACTAATACTGCACAGTACTATGTGCTTTGACAAGAATATGTTGATCATATTACAGAATGATTACTGCTAATGGAGATCTTTTAGACAAGATTAGATTTTGCTTCTGTCCAGATGCCTCAAAGAACGTTATTAGTTTTTGGTGTCATATTTTCGTAACATTAATATGATCAGCTTATGGGCTTGCTCATATGCTATAACTGCAGCAATTTATCTGACAGTTAAGCTGTCAGGACCATGCAGCATCTAACCCAATGAACACTGCTGCAATCTGTAGCTGTGATTTGACCAATGAATATTCTGATGAGCCCCCAGCTTTTGAGATTCAGAAATTTGCATCGTGCAGTTCAATAGCTTTTTCCAAGAAAGCTGATTACTTCATGATAATATCCCTAACAGTAAATCTGCATATTTTTAAAGGAATGTAGCTTTTTTTTTTTCATAAATCAGCAAAATGGGATTCAGAGCTGTGCTACTTTGACAGCTAATTAATCTGGCACTGTATGGGAAACCCATTAGTATAACAGCAGTTATGACAGTAGGTTTTCTATATACATGCAGAAAGGATGATAAATTACTTTGTTTATAAAGCACATTTCTGTTCTTCTTTCAAAGTTATCAGATATCTACAAGTATCTTTCATGACCTGTATTTACTAGTTAGACACAAAAAAATTATAAAAGCTGAGAAGCATAAAGATTAGTTTTAATACATTTTGACTAGGGAGCCTTACAACATCAACTAAGCAATACTATTGCCCTTAAGTTTAATAATACATGCTGATATGCAGTCTGATGCTATGCTTCATTCCTTTTGATAATATGCCTTTAAAAACAATGTCCTTTAGGGTCCAGTGGACCATGAAATAGTTTCTGCAAAAGTACCAGTGGTGCCAATGCTGAGACAAATATTCATTTTGGCTGTCAGCTTTAAGGACTGCAGAAGAAATGAAGCACATTTATTATATACTGATGTATTCTAACTAGATAATCCTTTTCAGTTGTAGGCACTATAAAGCTGAGAGCAGATTACTGTGGGGGAACGTTTAAAAAAAATTCAGATGGGCTGAAACAGTTGTGCTTCCAATTTCACAGTTGGATAATTTGCTTTATAAACTTCTATTTAAAAGAAAGTTTTACTGGCAATGAAGAACGCTAAGTAAACAATCTATAATTTGAAAGCGAGTAAGTTAGAGACACTCAGAAACTGTTTCTACTAATGCAACACTTATTAATTAATATTGGAGTTTACTTTTCTATGCTGCAGGCATTTTCAAGGCTTTTTTTTTTTCTGAGATAGCCATTGTCATTACAATTCTGTCAATATTTACCCTTTAAAGTCTCACCATTTTATGGCATTTTGATAGTATGCTTATTTCTGTATATGCATAGAATCATAGAATTGTCTAGGTTGGAAGGGACCTTTAAGATCATCTAGTCCAACCATCAACCTAATTCTGATAAAACAAGCAAACAAACATAAAAAAACCAACAACTACCCATCACTCAATCAACTCATACTGAAACCAACAGTATCTCACGATTCAGAGCTGGATACTTAAATCAAAGTATTTTGGTGCATTTTACAATGCATAAACTTAATTATTCCCATTTTAAGCTGGGAATAAGAGACAGAAAGCTGGATATTTTTTTTTTTCATTATAGCTTCTCCTCCCATTTGCCGCATATCATGAGATCTTACCTGGCTCCTGGCTACCAACATTTGACCTCAGCCTGCTGAGCCTGTATCATCAGGTCCTTTAAGAAAAAGTGAAAAGCAATCCGTCAGATGCAACCTGTGTCTAACTGAAAGAGAGAGTAGAAAATTAATAACTAGATTAATAACTAGAAACATAGTCTTTTTTTAAATTCACTTTTTTTTTTAAAGTCGATGAAAGCCCAAATTCAATGCACTGAAAATTAGCAAAATGGAGACAAGCCAAGAAGCAATATAATGTACACAGGACATGATTACAACACAAAGATTACTCTATTGAACTCTTTCTTGTTAAGCTCAAAGTTTCCTCCAAAATTCAGAGTACGGAAAATCCCTAAATACAAATCCAGGAAGGAATGACCTCTAAGAAACTTTATGAACACATACCTATGTGAAACTAGCACACAAGGAAATTGTTCAACTGACCAGTCTTAATCTACTATAAACGTTCGTGTTAGAAGTTCTGCCATCTGAACTTCTGTAACATACAGAAACTCCTAATTTAGAAGAAAGAGTTTATACAGGTTCCTTAAATTCAGAGATACAAAATACAGATAGTCAGGTAATGTATGAAATTCTGATAATGTCTATGCCTCTCTTGCCTGCTTTTTAAAAATATATGCCATGATGCAAACACAATTCCTTAAATAGCTAATTAACTTTAATACATAAAAACCACAAGTCAAAACTGGTTTTTTAAAACAGTTTTGTTTAACTATTGACAGTTCTGCATTTGATAGCAGACTGCAGACTTCTGTAATGGCACAGTCTTTCTACAGGGTGAAAAGCACGTTGTTCTCTAGTTTCTCTGCTAACGCCTGCCACAGCTGAGACTGCATGTCACCACTGAAAACCTGCTTGAATCATGTTTCATTTTGCTGGCATGCAAAATGTAACACATTGCAGTCCTTTAACTGTTGTCTTTATGCACTCTGAGATCATACATATTGCTTATGAGGAATAGGAAGAACTGAATATCATTTATCTATATACTGAATAATGCACTCAGAAGCACAATTCCCCCCACCACCACCCTCAGTGCAGAATTCAGTTACCAGCTGTCATCCTACTTCAAAATTAAATTGATGCATGATCTTCCATTGGTGTTAATATCATTTAGATTTGGGTTTGGGTTTAAACAAATTCCCAGACAAGAGCTTCATAAAGAGGTTAGGTAGGAGTGGTTGCTTTGAAACCAACTAGTGGACTAAGAAAATGCATTTTACCTGCAGAAAACAAAAAGGCTTTTTCTGAAGCAAAGTTTGGATGCTACACTACAAATATATAATTGGCTATAGTTCTGGAAGGGCTGGAAGTGATGATGTTTCCACCATGTGAGGCTTTGGTCTGCAAACTTAATAGATAAGGAAATCAACTACTTCTTTTCCGTATTATTCTCCGATGCTCATGATAATCTCTTTTGGCAATGTGCAGAAATAAATGTCACAAAAGGTATTGATCAGCATTACTGTCTGCTAAAGGAAATAATATTTTAAAAGTGTAATATTACAACAGGCAGCTTAGAACTTTTAGCAGAAATATAAATTTCCTAACTCTATACTTTCACAGTTTCATAACACTCACTTGGCAGCAGCAACAAATCTACATAAGAGAAAATCAGAAGTGCTCTTTGGAAGAATTAGAGTTTCTTTTACCATGGCACATCTCTCAGAAATAAGTATTTATCATCTGAGTGGAAACAAGAATTGCCTTTTATTTATGTCAATTTTATTAACCAATTAAGATTGTTACCATGACTACATTGAAAAAAAAAAGAACCTTTTTTATAATAAACCAGCTTTACTCTAAATTTACTTATTATCATCGTCTTACAGACTTAGTTTATAATTAGGGGGCAGGATCATTAAAAACAATGGGAAATTTTAGGCTAAGCTCTGGCAATTCTGTGTAGCACTGAGGAATGCTCTGTATAAACATTTGTAAATTGTGCTTGTTTCGTATTTGGTTCAGTGTTTGTAGCATGGTGAGGAACACACCCCAAGAAAACAATCTGTTTTGAATATACCTGAATAAAACTGCTAGTTTTGTTTCCTACCCAAATACAATAGTGAAAAAAAACACATTTAAACTTGACAAAATATTTCATTCTATCAAAATAAATAATTTTTTCCAAATTCTCTGACCCTTTAAACACTGAATTTAGTTAAACGTTACTTTTAAATATCATAGCAAAATGAAAGCTTGAAACATTTTGTTTAAAAATTGTCAAAACAAAATCTATTTTATATTCTGTTATTGAACATTATTTTTGCTTTGTTTACTAGCAGTCTCAAAAGGGATTCAAATTATTTTGAGTGAGGAGCCTGAAACAGAGTTTTATGAGAAACATTAGCTTCGCTGTTTAAATAAATCTACTTAACCAGTATGTTTTCCTGTATTGCATGATTTCCCAGTCAGGAAAATCTCCATGATGTGTATTTTCTGTACCACTCTCTACATGTCATGAAGCATATGTTGTAGGAAACCGATTGCATTTCAGACTGACAGCTGCTTTGCTGTTCCAGTTCTCTGTCAGGAAGGAAGATATCTAGCATTTAAGCAAAGGAATTCCTCAGTAATATGTTTGGACACTTGCCTTTAGAACTCAACCATTATAAACTCTAGGGCTCAGTTTGCCTTCACAGTTCACTGTTCTGAATTCCTAATAGGCATCTCTTTTAACTTTTATGGAGGTAGATAATTCTAACCAAGATTAATCTCAATTCTTCTAGGAAACAGTATATTATACCACCCATGTGACCTAAATCACCAGAAAAATCAAGATATCCATTTTAAACTTTGTTTAAATTCTTAGTCACTTAGAAGAAAACTGAGTTCTTTTTTAAAAGTCAAGGAACTATAGACCATTCTTAGGTTTATTTGGTCTTTTTCAGAATTCTTTTGGCACGTCAAATATCATGAAATTGATACAGTTTCTCAGAAACAGCTAGTTATCTCAGTACCAAGATCAGTGGCGAGCTGACAAACACATACTCTGAAATGTCACTAAGGTAGGAGATGCCCAGCTCTTTTATAGAAACTGTTAATCTAGTTATTTTGGCATTTCTCCGGTGAAAAATGCCTTTGCATTTCATTCTCGGATTTATTACATGTAGGAAAATTGTTAAACTTTGAAGAGCTCATACTTCCACTCAACTTATAAATTAATTCCTTCCACTCATTTTATTTTCAATCCTTCTGGCAAAGCTAGAGCTACACAGAGTATACTCAGTTAATACATATGAGCACACAATCAGATTCCTAACATCATACAGCACCACTTAAAGGTGATTCTTTCCAAACCATTTCTTTCCCTTAAGAATCTCAGAAAGGGTTGCAACAGGTCAGGTCATTTTATAGTTTTATCGACAAACTTCTACAAAAGTTCACCTTACTTAATATTTCATATGAACACTTAATTTTTGTAATCCAAGAACAGTTGATTGCTCTGAATTGCAGGTGCTATACTAGCATGATTGCAGTAATTAAAATAATTAGGTCTGGAAGAAGTATAATTAAGTTATTAATATACTCAGTCTTTGTCACATGTAGAACACGGGCCTTTTGACAAGGCAATAGAAGCAACAGGATAACCCTGCTATAGGTTAAAGTGACCAATCAGATCAGAAGACAGAAAACTGATCAGTTACAAAAATTTCCAAGAATAAAGTTTCTCATCATTGGAAAAGCAAACAATGTATATAATTTCCAGTTCCAGTACCTGTGTATGTTGAGATAAAACTAAGTTCAGGATATGTTTTTATTCCTAAAAAGGATTTTTGGTTTTGAGCAAGTTGCACCAGAAGCATTACTATATAGAAGTTATAATAATTGCAGGGGTATTAAATGCCAGATACAAGATAGTTTATGGTTTTAGATAGTTTATGCTTTTTCCTGTCTGTTAACATGGCAAGTTATTTAGTTCCACTCTACACTGGCATCTTTTGTTTGTTATATTTCTGCTGCATAAAACCTTTTACAAATTTACAGTATTCAAAATCAGAGTGTAAATGCATTTTCAAGAAAGCTTGCCAACCCATCCCTTCCTTCTGTTATAATAATAGAAAAATAACCTTGGCAGAATTTTTAGAAAATGGAATTGCAATCTTCTGCTTCCTAATTACAGGGTATAGCTGCAGTGTTCATTAGTCTACAATTGGCAAGATTCCACAATTTTCAGACCATCAGGCACTTTCTTGCTGGAAATGGAAAGTAACGTTAAGGGCCAGATCATAACCCAAAGAATAAGCCATGATTTCCACTGGCCTGCAATCATAACCTAATGGCGTATAATATGCGTATGGAGTACATCCTCCGGGGTGTCTTCAGATGAATTCCTTAGATGGGATACATTAATGTTCCAGGAAGTTTGGGGCATTTTTTTGCTCCAACTTTTAAGATACGTGGTTTTAAAAACTCACAATTATTTGGGAGATGTAAATGTTGAAAAATAGATAGATATCTTTTGATGTGGCACAGGAGTCAGTAGATATGCTCACTATGTAATGAGATACTGACCTCTAACATATGGGTGACATTTTGGTGACTGGGGCAAGAAAAGAAAGATTTTTTAAAAATAAGAGAGATAAATAATCTCAAATAATCTCTTCTATGTATTTTATATTGTAATTTATAAATATTACATATTTTAATGTATGTGAAAATGCCTTATGGCTTTATATACAGTTATGAAGATTATTTTGTGGTTTCTTTTTATCTTTACTGTTTTGTGGACATTACAGGCTGTTTTGCCACTGTACCTTTTTAATAAAAGTATAATTCAAATATAATAAAAGTATAAAAGATAATACAAGCTTCTTTCATAGTTTCTTTTTTGTGTGCATGCAAAAAAAAGGTGAAAGCACACATAGGAATAACCACTTGCAGGTCTGAACACAGATCTGCACAGCAACTGTACATGTTACATATTTAAAAAGCTGTATCTAGTTTTCTCTGGAAGCTGAAGATACAATATCTGAAAAATTAGATTTTTCAAGATATCAATTTCACCATGGCTTGAGATATTTATCAAATTCAGGTAACCTTATTTTAGATGTCCTGCTCTAGTGTGAAGTTAGACTCTGCTCTCAGGCAACACAGAATTACTTTGCTCATATGTACACAGTGTCCAACAACCCAAAAATTGCCTTTCTTCTGGAAGACACTAGATCAAAAGCCAAGCATCTTGAACTAGCTGGAAAAGTTTTCAAATTTAGACTGAGAACTTCAAAATTAATGTTTAGGTTGAAACAGCAGAAGCAAAGATTTTAGTATGCAGTCACTTGGACTCTGATGTTGAGCTGGTCCACTGCACAGGAAAGCTTCAAATGGTGAGATCCCGCAGTCATTTTCTGAAGAGGAAGATAAATAAAAATTCCCTCTGTCTTTTATTGTTCTGCACTAATTTGTCGCTTTCCTCGTCAGGTTTATTACTAGAGGCAGCGTAGTCAAATGTGTCTGCTGCACCCAAGCCTCTTCATGCAAGAGTGATGTCAAAGCTGAGCCCTTTCAGAGGCTAATTAAACATTTTCAGATGAGGGAGTACAATCAGTGTTTATCGACAAGTTCCCATTCAACAGAAAAACCTGTTTCTAATGTGTGATGGGTCACTAAAACCCTGAAATCATAATTATGTTTCAAACCTCTGTCATTTTTTTCAGTGCAGCTGTTTTTTTGTGACCAACTATACTTTTTATAATAAATGAAAACAATAGAATTCAAGTTACACAGTACAGATGTTTAGGGATAAAAAATCTGGCTTCATGGTACAGCAACAGGTTATTTTCTTTTATCTTTGAAAAAGAGTCTAAGATGGCAGAATTTAAAGTAGGCACCTACCTCTACCTCACTTACCAGTTTGTCTTGCATAGTTTGGAGTGACATCTGTCTTTTCTGATTTGTAGTTTGGCATTTGTAGTTACTTGGCATTTCAGTACTTGCTACTGAGTAGCTGAACTTTCGTGTCACCTTCATTCATACAGGTAATGTATCTGTGGGTTTTAGATCCATCAGTGCCATTTGCTTCCTTTAGGGTTGGATGAGAAGAACATTTGTCTAAGTCTGCCACTTTTGTACAGACTGGAATAAGTCGGGCAATGTGAGAAATAGTGCAAAGGACAAACAGTGCAGTGGATTTTGAATCTGTACTTGTAAAGTTCTCTAAAGAAAGGTTGACAATATTGGTTATACATTCTCAACACTAGTTTGTTTTCCACTGATTTTATACACTCAAGCTTATGAAAATACCAGTGAAAATGCTAAAAAAAAAAGCATGGGCCAGCAGCTTAAGAAAAACACTCAGCAGGCACAAATCAGAGTTACAAAACAAACCTCAACTCAACGTTCAACCCTCCAAAGATCAAACCATCAGAATTTATCTGGTAAAGTACAAAAGCCTTTTATGATAACTATAAAAATCTTGCCTTATAAACCAATATAGAAATTTGGAGTTTTTTTCCTTTTTATTTTTTTAAATTTATTGTTGTGTGTGATTAATTCGGCTTTTCATTTTCAAAGTGGGTTTCTGGGAAAGTTTTCCTATCATTGTGGAAGACAGTGTCCCCACTAGAGCCAAATAAAGCAAAAAGATTCAGCTGACGACATTTCCCTTTGTTCTCAATTTCTAGCAGCCTGTAAAGATCTTCCAAAAATTCCTCACAACTCATTAGGATCACACCTCTCATTCCTTATGGTAGTTTTTGAAAAGAGCACCAAAATATGAAAAATATAGCATAATGGAATTTTTAATGCTGCAGGATCACACTAGCAAGCAACTCTGGTTGCAGGTTACTCTCAGGGTATTTGCTGAGCAAGAGAGGAACTTTCTTTTCTGGGAAGACAAACCTACTACTGATTTCGTTGCAAGGTGTAGAGAAAAGGTATTTGTTAAAAATATGAAGGTTTGTCTCTAACACTTAGATGTTTGTATAGGTCACAACAGATGTATTGCAAATGAAACAGAACATTCTCTTTAACAAGCCCAGATCTTTGTTGTTACATTTCCTATATTGGGAAGCTAACCAAAAGAATTAAAATATAAGCTGTTATAGGAAACATTCCTAGGTTAATAAAAAGTACTGTGCTGTGGCTAACTTTTTTCCTATGTGAGGTGTCAACAGATATGATGTCCAATAATCAAGTTAAGAAAGAAAAAGCATTTCCTGTTTTACACAGCAGAGTAGATTCTGGTGAAAATAGGCCAGTTGAGGTGAGAAGATCACTGCAAAACAACTCAAATGAACTTTAATCAATGACAAGCACATAAATAATCTAATTAGTGCCTGTTCATTAGATTTTGTTCAGTAATCCTTTAAGCACAATGTAAAGTAACTTCTCTAGAAGCTTTATTACCATTCCAACCTTTCGATTATAACCCTAATTTATTTTATTATTTTCCTTTTATTCCATTTTATTTATTATCCCAGTTGCATTCTCCTGTGGTGATTCAAGTAAATGCTTTGCCACAAGTTGGAAATTACCATCACTAATCAGTGTGTTCATATCTTTTTGTTTCTGTGCATGCACTCTATGTCTGAAAATGCATTCTCCATGCTTGTGCTGGGAATGAAAATAATTGGAAACCGGCTTAACAGTCCTGCCAAGTTTTCTTGAGAAGAGTTATGCAAATATATATCTGGGTGACAATGAAAGAAGCTCAGGAAACCTTAGTTTGCACAGCTGTCTAACTGGAATACAGATTTAGTATTTAACTTTGGCTTCTTTTTGAAGTCTTGGCCCATTTTGACCACTCAGTATTCAGACACCTCCCTATATTGACAATGAACTGAAAACTACCAGTTTTATAGACTACTTATATAAACAGATACATCAATTTTCATTTTCATTTTGGGACCAAAAAGGAAAAATGTATTTTGAATATAGGCAAAATAAATAACACCGTTACTCATCTGATTGTTTTATGTCATGCCTTGTAGGCCACAATCCATTGATATTTACATTCTTAATAGACAGCTCTAAAGCACATAAAGTTTTCTTTCCAGGCTTCAGACTAACATACAAATCCAGTCTGCCTTCGGGTAAAACTAACTCAGATTCTAGGATGATTAGATGATAACATGTTTTTCAAGGATTAACATAATACTTGTGAAAAGTATTTTTAAAGATATCAAATTGATCTATAATCTTGTCCACATTGATACAATAGATTTTCTTAAAATAGTAAGACTATAATAAACAAAGCTTAGTAGAACTGAGAAGAAAAAAAACAAACCTAGAACAAGAAATATAGCCAGCAATTTTGAAAACTACTAGACAGTTTGGTTTGCAAACCAACTCTGCCCCAGCTGAAGTAAATGGGGTTTTGCCATTGTCTTCATTGAAAACAGGATTCTACTGCATATTTGTGGGTAACATTGTGAGATTTCTGTGAATTATAAACAAAAAAAATTTTGGAAGACACCATTAAATTTCCTCCATGAATTCAAGATGCTTCATTATGAAACATGTATGTGTATGTACATATACATATCTAATATACAGATAAGATGATTCACATGACAATATGAAGACATAGACACAAATTTTTGATTGGATAGAGATAGAAAGAAACCATTTAGGGTGCATTGTCTCTTGAGAGTGATCTATCCTGGACTGGGAGAGCTACTGACACCGTTTGTTTCTGACTCAAAAGTTGCGACCTCCACTGCATCCTTTTCCTGCTGGTTATACTGCATTACAATTGCTACAATAGTGGTGTGGAAACATATATAGCAAATTTTTCAAAAGTAGTTCAATTTTTATGTTTACGTTATATATTTCTGGGTATTATTTCTTTGCTTGCTAGCTTCAGGCTACATGGTACTTGACTTTTCACAGCAATGTTCATGCTAATTTCAAAAACTGACTGCTCATGCAAATAAAGCAAAGAGGTTTTGGCCTTTGATGTCAAGCGATACAACTGCTTTTATGATTAACACAGACTTTTAGGCCTATTGACTGCCAAAAATGCAAATACTTGCCCTTATACTGCCACATAACCACCTCCTCTGTATATTGCAATGAAGCCAAAAGAAAGGCAAATAAAAATTATCATAGTTTAGTGGAAGAAACAATGTGATCTGGTAAAGAAATTCCATGTTGAAATTTCAACCATTTTTTGACAGGAGCAGTGAAAGTTTCTGTAATTCAATAGCAGTTCATAAAGAAATCCTCCTTCCATATACTTAGGAACACATGAAAATGCTGGAATAAGATAACACATTCCCTTCGGAAAATTATCTAACACATTACCTGAATGTGTTTTGGGATAGACTAATGTTGATGCATCTGTGGGACAACAGAGAGAACAGATGCATTTTCTGTCTATCAAACATCATAAACTTACATATTAAGAGTAAAGGAAGAAACGGAGTTCTCATAAATCTCTAAGTTCAGTAAACAGAAGCTTTGTGGCACCCCCAGAATTCTTCCCTCAGTCAAACCCATGGCTAGGGAACATCTGACATGCCAGCTGATAGAGTGAAACTGTTCTGAGATAAAAGAGAAATCAGTATTTTACAGCTACTGCCCATGTTATCACATACTCAGTCAAGTGTATTTTGGAAAACTAGAATGTACTAATAAAAAATAGTGTTTGCAAACTATAGCAATATCTGAGAACCTCAAGAACGAGCTGTCAAGACAGTATGTGTTATAAAATCTGACCATATTAATGAATAATCCAAAGCAGAAAATGACATCCCTTCAGGATGTCATTCCCTACTGGAAACCTTCTTCTCCTTTAAGAGATTAATCAATTTTCAATTTAGGTTTGCTTTTTTTTTTTTTAAAACATACAATTTCTGAGCATGCAATATTGAATTATGCCAGAATAAAAAAAAAATGTGCCTGATTGAAAAGAATTTAGTGGTCTTGCTTTACCTTGAAGTGTAATTTTCTACTGAATTGAGGTTCTTAAGATAAATTTTAATCTCTCAACTCTTTACCTGTCATTGACAAGGAGAAGCAAGGAAAGAACAATAAATCCCTGTTTGTAGAAGTAGGATAAAATGAAACCACTCAAGCATTTACCTTACATTACCAAATGTGAACTTTAGTTCCTTGGGACTCATCTGTTGGACCTCTCCCCCTTACTTATCATGTATTTGTCGAATACTTCATTTTTAGGCCAGCTTTGACAAATGCTTCTTACGTGAAAGCTATTTAAAAAAATTGTCTAGTCTATACAATGAGCACTAAGATTTTTTTTTCTTTATCTGTTATAGCGTTAAAAAGAGTGAATATGTTTCAGAAATACTTAGATGGCTATTTACAAAGATAAATCTGCTCTGCAGCTTCTAAATCTGTTTGTCTAGTGCAGAGGGCAGACGGGGAGAGTCTATATGCATCCCCCTGTTCATTAGGCTGTAAATAGGTGTGAGTATATGTATACCCATGGTTTTCATTACCAAAATACCTCACAGTCTTTGCAGTTCCCTCCTATCAAGCAGAACAACACTAGTTACTTTCATCTTGCAGGCAAGGAAATGAGGCCTGAGATTACATGTGATTTACTCAAGGTCAGAGAGGAAATCTGCATTAAGAGTTGAATTCAAGTGTTATGAAATCCACTAAAATCCAACTAATTAAGCCATTATACTATCCTTTATCTAGGCAGGATGTAAAGTTGATCATATCCCTATGGTGCTTTCTGAATTAGAGTGGGAGTCCTCAATCTCTTGCATGCTCATACCCTGCAGGAGAACAAATGACTTTAAGGCAAGTTGTTTGATGAGGCTGAAATGTTCAAAGGTACAGCCAGGCACAACACATGTTATTCTTTACATACAAGCCAAAAAAACCAGACCAACAAAAAACCCAAGCCCAAAACAACAAACCACAACGGAAAAAAAAGAGAAAAAAAGCCATATACGCTCCATACTCAATTGACCCTCTGTCCAATACTGCAGGACTGGGACAGTGACTGACTGGATTCTGTAAGGAGAATTATGGCTCAGCTGACAACTAAAACAAACACCACTAGGCAATAAGTTGTGATATCCTTGGATCTATTCAAGAAAGTTATTGGTTGGACCTGAATCAGGACCTTGAGGAGGTTTTTTTAGAGCGTATTTAGCTACACCTCTGTCTTCAATTCCTTCTCAGTTATCTCAGGCTTCTTTGCAGTCTTACTAAAAAGAATTTTTACTTCTCAGTACTTTACTGGCCAGCCAGACTGTCCCTGGACAGTCTCTGTATAAATCTGCCCAAATCCTATAGAGATATTTTGTTTTCCTGGACTTTGTGGCGAGATTCTTATTTTTACTGATACTTTCCAACTCCAGGTATCATGGAAAAGTAGTAAGACTGGAGAAGGCACTCACTTTGCCTTTGTGGAAAATCCCAGCTATGCCCGTGATGCCTCTGGCCTAAACTTTAGAGTTTTGTTGTAGAAATGGTAATCTTGTTTTTCCCTCCCTTGAGGGAGGTAGATTAGGCAGACTCCTTCCAGCCCAGTACCACTGCCAGTTCAGGGAGCAAGATGTTATGGCAGACTGTCCTCCAGTGGAGAGGACTAGAACTGACAGCCTTGTATTCCACAAGGTAACTTCTCTTCTGATGAATTTACCAACCCCAAGCTTTTGCAGCAGAAAATCATGCCTTTTATTCCATATCTCATTCTATTCCTCTGCATATTGCTAAATTACAAGGGCCTGCAGCATACTGATCGCTGACAGAGCTGCAGAGCCCATTTCATTAAGTGGTGTCCATTAGGGCAGCTTTCAGGAGTCTGAAACTTCACAGTTGGATTTTCATTACACAGAAATGTGAAAGATGCCAGTGAAGTGACATCTCTATTATCTGTTAATGTAGAATGAATAATTTAAATGGAAAAAATAGCTACATTTTTTAAATAGTGTATGTTTAAGTCTTTTCTTGTTAACTGTAAAAAGAAGTGAAATTCTATACTACATTTCAGTCTAATTCCAAGCACCTTCTCAGTCCATTTGATTTTGTCAGAAACAGAGATAAAGATCTAGATTTTAACTCTGTAATTGGTGTTGCTTTATAGAAGCAACTGAGACCTATTTTCATTTTAGATACCTTCTCTGCATGTTGATAATAATTTCCAATAATCTCTCATTCCTTCAGAAAGAAGGTGTCTATTATTTAATTTTTACACTATGACATGTCAAAAAAACAGGGGAACTTGCCAAACTAATTAATGTTTCTTATCTTGAGTCCCAAAAAATAACAATGCATGTAAGGGCCTCAATCTAGCTTCTAACAAATACAGAATTCACAAAATGACTGTTACAGAGAACAAAAGGATACTATGAGGCAGCTGCTCTATAAAGTATGTCACAACTGTACAAAATAGAACTCAATCTAATACACTGTGCTCAAGAACAATGGCTTCAAGTAATCAGCCAATTCCAAAAATGAAAAGGTCATCAATTAAAAATACTGCATGTATTTTATCACCTTTCCTTGATAAAGTAGAAGAGAACTACTTCAGGAATTGTTTTAAAACCATCACTCAATCTATTACAAAAAACTATTGATGCAGTTACATGTCATTAGTGGCAATTAGTGAGAGGTTAAATGCTGCATGCTACAGTGGTATTGTGCATTAATTGGAAATTGCTCATGAGAAAAGAAAACTCTTAACGAAAATAGGTTTGTAATACTGGTAGTTCAGAACAAAAAGTCACTCCTTGAGTAGCTAGACACTTTGAAAAGATGAGGTTTATTTTTGGTGATTTTTATTTTTTACTAATCTTATTTTCTAGTTTACATTTGTATGTACACACTTGCAGAACTGCACACTGAGTGGAAGCAGAATTGCAAGGATGAGGCTCTCCAGCCCTCTGGGAGAGAGAAGGGCAATTCATTCTGAGAGAAGTGGATGGGTGATCCACGTAAGACTCTGAAATACTGCATTCTGTTCCGATTCATGACTGTCTTCACCTACTTGCCCTCAAGCAGATGTCTTTTATCTCAATTCTCCACCTATGAAAGTGGATAGGTAGTAAAGCAATGGAAAAAAAAATTGCTGAGGACTGTGTACATACCTAGATAGATATTGGAAGCAGAAAATGCCTATAGATGTACTTCAGGGGATTGTTCATTCTAATCAACTCTGTTGTGAAAGCTGTAGCCCTTGAGAAGGGGGAGAGCTACACAGCTTGGTTTATGTATGCAGTAATGCCTTGCAGCCTGTCTGCCAGGGCACCGCAATGCAGAGCAGTCTGACCGGCAAGATTTAGTCAATCATTACATAAGGACAGAAGAACAGTCCTTCTGGGTCAGATAAAAGACACCTCTAGTCTAGTACCTTGGTCTCAATGTTGGCCAAGGAGCGGATGTTTGGAAAGCAAATAGAGAGCGATATTTATCAGAGAATGCCCTTCCAGCACTGTGGATTGAAGTTTCCCAAACTGAATTGAATCTGCACAACAAATCTGAACGATGAACAAATTGCATATGTTTCATACCTAACAAATCATCGCCTGAGGCACGCAGTTTTCACAGTTCTTCACTAAAAGAGGAGTGCAGGACTGTTAGCCCAACAAGAGCCTAAAAAGGGCTAACATTAGCTTCGGATATTACCCTAACACCTGGGAAGCTTACCATAACACCACCTTTTGCTATGGCATCACAGAGGTAACCCAGCTCTAATGTAACTGCACATGGGCATTAATCCCTATGCATCATGTCCTATCTTATAAAATAGGGATACTAATACTGTACCCAACTGGTATGAAGTGCCTCAATATAAAAAATTACAGAATAATGACAGAAACTGCCTTTTTATTTTTGGCAGTATAAAAATGCAGGTAAAAATTTCTTTAAGAAGGTTACAACATTTAAGTGATGAATTGTGTCATGGACCTGTCTGCTTCACCTACATTCCATCTGCTGATCTGCCTCCCCTTGTAGCTTGGAACAGCTCGTGCCAGAAGACATCAAAAAGAGAAACAAACAAGTGAAAAAAACCCACCAACTGTCATCAGCTGAGAGAGAAGCATTTTCTACTTTAGACTCCTTGTGCAGAATTTCTCCACCAGTGTGTCTGTCTGTGTTCCAAGAACAGCTACATTACTTTATAAAAACCTTAAATACTGCAAAGTTAGATGCCCCCTCCCTCCTCACCCACCCCCCAAAAAAATAATTATGTGGCACATAAAGAGCACATGAAGTGCAAATATTTTATTGGATGACTAATAATGCACTAAAGGTTCTGTAATTCGTGAGTAATTTGGTCATCAAAACTGAAAGGTCACCATTTGCTGGTTTCACATATAACCTTCACCAACTATATATACATGTGTATACTTTTTACATGTATGTACATAGTGAGTAAATTTATGGGCTACATCCCATATGACAACTCTGCATTTTCAGGGTAGTCTGAATAAAACCTTATGATATAGCTTATTTGAGTGATGTGAGGGGATGCTGAGCTGAAATAAAGAAAACTTAACTAGATTTCTGCAAATTCCTTGGCCCCACTGTTGTGTGCTGGAAATTTAAGGCAGAATGCTGGAGATTTTCTGAGTTGCTAAAAAAGGGAGATAAATTCTTGATCTGGTAAAAGTTACTCCATTATATCTGTAAGGCTTTTCCCCTTTTGAACTAAATAAACTTGAGCAAGTATTCTGCTATCCTCCTCTGCTTTCCTCATTTACAGTCTTTTGGGAATCTTGTTTTTGTGCCTGTATGTGTTAAAAGAATACTTGTGCATGAGTGTGTGCGTGTATTTAAGAGACGGAGGTAATGAGTGGGTCTCTAAAAAGATATAAGTGCTTTGCTATTTCTTGTTTAACTACTTGGTGAATATGAAACTGAAACTAATTGAATAAAAAAATCAGAGAATATCACATGATATTCAGGGAGTTTATCTCTCCACTTACAGCAAAATTTAAGGCACTGATTTTCTACCGTGCGCTCAGCTGTGATGGCTTTCCATTTAAAATGTCCCTTTTTCTCAGTAAGACTTCAAACAGCCTACACAGGGTTGACTTCAGCTTGGAAAGTGTTGGCCATGCTATAAAGGCAGAAAGGAATTATATAATGTAATTTATATAAACTGAATTTAAAATACCAAGCTTTTGCTATATGAAATTTCATATATCAAGGGCTGATATCCACAAGCCAGCTGTGGCTAAGGGACTGATTCACAAAAGTCCGAGTCAATTTGCCAAGAATCCAAAGAGAAAATTAAAGATCATGTCTTTGAAAACTACCAGCTGAAGCAGTTGAACTGACAAAATTCCAGGAAATTTCATCAAATTCTGGCTTCTAAACTAAGCAGGATGTAGGAGATGCTCAAAATGGAATTGCTCCAAGGAGGCCAGAAAACATCCAAGTGGATGCATTAAGCTTGAAACATTTTTCAAGCAAAAGAAAAAATATTTTGAGAAGCAAGTTTTCTAGGAATACAAATAGAAAATATTGTCACACAAGCTGTCAGTAAGTGGTAACAGAAAGACCACTTGTTTACTCAGTGATAACATCTGTAGCGAACATGCTTTCCTGCTTTTCCCAGGATTAACCAAAGTTTTGACCTCAAAGTAATTGAAAAACCTTGTGAGCCTTTGGAAGGAAAAGAAGAAGAAAAACCAGAGCCCAAACCTCAACACTAGCAAGGACAAAGAGAGAGATAATGACTCTGGTGTGAAACAATGACTTATATCTAATTTCACTGAAACTGTTTTTTTTCATTCAGCCATGGAAAGAACTTCTCAGGCTAAAAAATACAAATTGACTTAGTCTGCAAGAAATAGCATTTAAAATAGAGAAAAGATTTTCACAAGTGAATTTCTAAAATTTGTTCTAACAGACAGAATTAATACTTGTGCATTGTTCTTTCCCTTTATGTTATGGATAGACAGGACTGGATTTTTCAAAAACAACTTGAAAGAAACTCCAAGATTAGTAGAAGACAATGCTTTTGAAAGTCTTCATTCAAGAGGCTTCTTGGATAAGAATTTCCCCAAAATTATAAAACAATGTGAGAAGTAGAACTGGGAATCAAGAAAACACCATAAAATAATCATTATTTGTTTCCCCTCAAATGTTACTTCTGTAAATTCTACCTTAATTGCTTCGAGCTTAACGTTCCAGATGCAAACCGGGATCCATTTCAAGCTGTTCTCAGACAATCAGTAGTACTTCCACTGCAGGAAACAAGCACAATGTCAAATGCCAGACAGTCGTCTTCCCAAATACAAACTGGAACAACATGAATCTGTTATGACATGATGAAAATAAACCCCTCCATTTTTTGTGTGATGCCAATAAAATCAACTCATCTCTTTATTTTGGCTGACATTTAAAAAATCAATATAAGTAAAAACAGGAAAGTCTTTTCCTGCAAATTGATTTGCGGTGATAGTTTTCAAATTTCCTCTGCAATTGTATGTCTATTTTGGCCTTATTTTCTGTTAAGGTATTTTGGAAGATGGACAAATGAAGTTCATCTAACTTAAGTGTAAATACCCATTTCCCAAAATACTTGATTATCAGAGGTGGAGTAGGGGCGGTGACAAATTAATTATCATAATCTATTTGCATGGTAATTTGGTTAATTTCTTAGAGAGGGAGAGATAGATCTGAAAAAGTACATAAAAATAAAGTAAGTAATTCTAGAAGCTGAAGTTCCACCTAGAAAAAGGTACATGCTTTTTACTGGAACAGATACTAATTTTTATAATAGTTTATCAAAAGGAATAGATTTTTCACAACTTGAAATTTTTAATTCTTACTTTCTAGGTAGGTGCTGTAACACTGACACCAAAAGTACTTAAGCTGTAAAATACTGAAAGACAGACTTCAATTAATACAGTAGACTCTCAGGGCTTAAAAGAGATGAATCTGTTAGAAGAAATTACTTTAGGATCAGTTCAAGGAGGAAATCTTTAGTGCAAAAGAATAGAAGATAAAACTAATTCATTTTGGATCAGCTGCAGGTGTTAAAAACAACTTGTTTCTCTAGACAATATTTTCAACAAATATTTTGGTAGCTAAAGCACTATTTGAGACCATTAGTTTTTTCTCTGTTGTATCAACAGCGGCAAGGTTCCTACTCTCTTTTTCTCTCCAATATTTCTTCCATCCTCTCATTTGGTACAGATCTCCTTTCTTGCTCCCTTTACTTGCGTTTCCCAGGAGCAAAACTGCCAAGAAGTTCACTAAATCCTTGCAAAATACTCTGTGATCTAAACGTTTTTATTTCTACAACGTTGAATCATGGAGGGAGCCTTCCATGCAGCATTTATTTTCAGCAAGGGAAATGCTATAAAGTTACACAGCTATTCTAGCTCTGAGGTCATTCAGAGCACAGTGGAATTAAAATTACACTCTGCCACACAACCCTTCTGTAACCAAGGTACGGAAAAAGGAAGAGGAAATTGAAAAGATGGAAATGCATGGGGTATTTAGGGCTGAGGTTATCACCTCAATTACACAGAAGAGTAAAACAAAATGAACGCAGGTAGATAAGGTCAAAATGTAGTTTAATATTTCTGAGTAGCTTAAAGGACAAAGGAAAAGGATTTATTTGAAAAATTCTCCCTACAATTCTCTATAAACTATTCTCTCCCAAATAACCAGACAATGTAGGTTTAGGTACTGAAAGTGTGGGGGCATAACATGTACATGCTTCAGGATGCTATAGCTTCCCTGCCACCGGCAGTGCCCCTACACAGCCTCCAGGGCAAATTTTTATCACCATTTCTTGCTTCCACATTAATTTTTTCTTTAAAACCTAAGAGATTCCTACTGGCAGGAGGAGGTCTATTCTGGTCTCCCTACTGCATCACATGAATGATCACAATGTTCCCTCATGAGTACTACTGTCATTCATGTTATGCAATTAACTAAAGAACCAGTAAAATGGAGTAACATAAGATCTTGCTGCTTCTCTCTCAGTGCACTAAGTCAGTGCACTTAGCACCAGCCTGCCCTATCCTTCTTAAAGTAAATACAGCCTTGATTGTCTCTCTGCTTTTCCCTTTGCAGACAAATGTGTCCTTTCACTCAGAATAGGAAAAGAGAAGGTTATCTTCTCAGCCTGTCATACAACAGGCCAGCCTGTCTAACTTACAAGGTCAGAAGATTCAAAAAAGTTAGGTTGTTCTCCTCTTTTCCAACAAAGTGGAGAGATAAATGCTCACTTGATTAAACCAGCTGATAAGAATGCCTATTGTAATTTTTTTTTCTCTCATTTCATGGCTTCCTTTGGCTCCAAGAGATAAGAATGGAGAACTTTTAGTCTGGCATTGATCCAAGCTTTGAAAGGACTTGCTGATTATGGATAATGTTCTTATTCAAATGAGCAGTCCCTCTGAAGCAAACACTAATGTTGCCTGACTGTGATACACAGGATTTAATCCTATATTTTAAATTAATTTCCATACCCCATAGAAGTGTATTTATATATTCCAATCTCTGGATTGGGATCCCACAGGGATTTTTTACCATTGACTTCTGCTAAAGAAGAATCTACAACACATGAAGTCCTTGTTAGATAACAGATATCTTTCCCTTAGTTGTAGCTTCCATAAAGAAAACATAAACAGTCACAATAAAGGACAAGAAAATGAAAGAATTTAAAATGTCACATTAAATATATTTATATTTAAAAACTAACTAAAAATTTATACACTAAGTACAAAGCCACCTAAGATCTCCCTCTAAACTGTCTCCTTTCAATCTAAAATCCCAAGCCATTAGCCATTTCATATATGCAAGACATTTAATCATCTTTATTTCCTTTCTTTCAAGCTTTTAAATTCCAATACATCCCTTCTGAGATGGGAGAAACACCAGAAAAGCACATGGCATTCACAGTGTGAATGAACAATGTATTTATACAGGGACATAACAATTTATTAATTTATTTCTGCTCTATTATCTCCCTAACAATTACTAAGAAGTGATTTGTTCTGGACACTCGCCAAACACTAAGCTGATGCGTTTCACCAGCACTATCTATAACAATCCTAAGGTCTTGCTCTTTACAGTTAATAAGCCCAAATACAATAATTTTATATGTGGATCTCAAACTGTTTTTTTCTTCTTTTCTTTCTTTGTATTTATCCATGTTGAATTTCACCTACTGTTTTACTACACGGAATCACGGAATTGTCAGAGTTGGAAGGGACCTCCAGAGATCATCTAGTCCAACTCCCCTGCCAAAGCAGGATCGCCCAGAGCGCATCACTCAGGACTGCATCCAGGAAGGTTTTGAAGATCTCCAGAGAAGGGGACTCCACAACCTCCCTGGGCAGCCTGTTCTAGTGTTCCGTCACCCTCACAGTTCTTCCGCATATTTGAATGGAACTTTCTATGTTCCAGATTGAGCCCATTGCCCCTTGTCCTATCGCTGGAAACCACTGAAAAGAGTCCAGGTCCAACATCCTTCAACCCGCCCCTTAGATACTTGTAAACATAAATAAGGTCTCCCCTCAGCCGTCGCTTGTCCAGGCTTAAGAGACCCAGCTCTTTGAACCTTTCCTCATAAGGGAGGTGCTCTAAACCCTTAATCATCTTGATTGCCCTATGTTGGACTCTCTCCAGTAGTTCCCTGTCCCTCTTGAACTGAGGAGCCCAGAACTGGAAGCAGTATTCCAGTTGTGGCCTCACCAGTGTAGAGAGGGAGAATGACCTCCCTCGACCTACTGGTCACACTCTTCCCTATGCAGCCCAGGATTCCATTGGCCCTCTTGGCAACAAGGGCACATTGCTGGTGCATGGAAAGTGTGCTATCTACCAGGACTCCCAGATCCTTTTCCTCAGTAGTGCTTCCTAGAAGATCCATCCCTAACCTATATTGGTGCCTGGGGTTCTTCCTCCCCAGGTGCAAGACCCTGCATTTGTCCTTGTTGAACCTCGTTAGGTTCTTTTCTGCCCAGCTCTCCAGCCTGTTCAGGTCACGCTGGATGGTGGCACAGCCCTCTGAAGTGTCATCCAGCCCTCCTAATTTGGTATCATCAGCAAACTTGCTGAGGACACACTCTGTCACCTCGTCCAGGTCACTTATGAATATGTTGAACTGGACTGGGCCGAGTATTGACCCCTGGGGACACCACTGGTCACAGACCTCCAACTTGACCCCGCTTCATTAATTAGAACACTCTGAGTTCTGTCACACAACCAGGACTTAAACCACCTCGCTGCCCCCTCATCTATCCCACACTTCCTTAATTTTCTAACACAGTCAATCTTACAAAATCCTTCAGTAATTATTCTTATCCTTTCTACTTTAAATAGCTAACTAACAACAGTAAATGCTGTCACATCACTGCCCACTCCATTTATCATATCACCAATGAATATGTTGAAATATGGAAATATATGCTTTTTTCCCAGTATATAAATCAGAATCTAGAATTAACAATGGGAATATAAACTATTACACTTATATCTGGATTTAACAGAGGAGATAGGAGACTTAATATGAATCAACATATTATCTTTAGCTATGGAAACACCATTGAGTTAACAACAGGTTGATTGTATAGATAAAAAAATGTTGATTTTAAGCATCCTGCACCGGAACCGTTACTGGATAGTAATTTAACACATTTGATTTAAAAAAAAAAATAAATTAAAAAATATCTTGCCAGTATAACACAAACAATGTGTTCCTGCATATATAAGTACTTCTAATACTCTTTAGGAATTAAAATATAAGCACTCTTGTACTTGAGTAATAAAAACATATGTATACTAGCAGACATAATTTTTTTTCTTTATCTTTTTTCAATTTCAATCTCTAACTATTCAACAATGGATTGCACTGACAAAATTTAGTCGACATTTCTTTAAGTGAAAAATGCAAGTTCAACAGTAATAAAATATTTCACAAATCTAAATTCAATGCATCTAAAAATTCTAAAAAGATCTACTGGATGAATTTCAACAGTTTTTAAATTAAACATTATCCTCATGAAAACATTTTTTAAAAATATTTTTTCCTATTTAATTTTCTACTTTTTTCAATGTCAACACCACATGGAACATTTTAAAACAAAAATCTTTTTTTTCTGTCCTTTTAACTTTCAAAAGAACGGTGCTTAGCTCTTCTTCATACCATTAATTCCAGGATTTATTCTTTCTGTGATCAAAATAAACAATTATTTCCTTTTGCCACTGAAAGTTTTCAGGGAGGTGTAAAAAAGGCTAAGCAATATGAAAACACCGTGAACAATGGGAAATTGTAGACAAAATTTCAGACCTTCCAAAAAGAAAATGGCTGAGGTCTGACAGTGACCTATGGAGTTTATTACAGGTGCTAAATCAACATTATCCATATGAAACTGCTTCAGATAGTAACTTCTTATAAGATTATGTATATACAAAATTAAAATTAATTTTAAAATCAAGGTGACTTGATTTTACAAAAATTATTTTCACAGTCAAATATTTGTTATGTACTGTACTTTGACACCACAACATTTCAGTCTTAAATGCTAGAGAGAATCTCACTTTGTAATGAACTATAATTAGCTTAGTGACACTACAGACAGAATTCAGTTAGACAATTGTCTTCCTGTGTTTTGTTTTGGAGATTAAAAGGAGCTAACACACAGCAAAATGGTTTGCATTGCATAAACCTGAGCCATAATATAGTCTTTACACACTTAAAAAGAAGTGGAAGTGACATTTCAAGGGGTAGCTGAGAATTTTTTCCATGAATACACTATTAATCACACTCAAAAATCTCCAGTCTTTTGTAAAGTTTGAATACATGAGAAGACTCAAAATGATGGATTATTCAAAGTTAAAAAGAGTTCATTGGTTCAGCTTCCTCAAAATGATGGTCCTTTTGATGAATAATGTTCAACTACTGAGAATTTATTGACAACATAGTTGTTTATTCCTAACCACCTAAGAAAATAATTTCTTCATCCACCAATATGTAGTTCAATCACAAACCACAGTGAAATTTCTTATGCAGAGCACAAGCTGATAACAATTATGCTCATTATACCTAGATATGATTTGAAGTATTTTATTCAGTGTATTTGGTAAGAGTTTCAACCCCAAGAGTTCATCAATTATAAAAAAAATTTCCATAAAAGTGAGATCCCGTAATAAGTCGAGTTAACTCTTTTTAATACTTTGTAAAGTTACCTTTCATAGTTCTTAAAAGTCACCTAAGGATTTGGAGATATCAGCCTGAAAACTATTTGAGTTCTTTTTAAGTATGTCTGTGTCTCTAATTAGTCCTGTTCAGAGTCTCAAGCAAAGGACAGCAGCAGCTCAAATGACCATCCATCTCTACGTGATCTTCTAGAACTCGGACATAGTTCAAAATTCTCAATAATGAGAACAAAATGATGCAGCCCCTACTAGATGAAAATAGCATTTTAGGTGATTATAGGTGAAACACCCTACAGCTGAGTAAGGTTATAAATATAAAATATACTTAGTATGAATATAAAATCCTTTGCTAGAAGGTAGAAATGAAACAAAATGGAGATGATGACATTTTAGTCAGACAAGATGGAAATAAGATAGCAGCTTTAAAAGTTGAACACAAGGAAAGTACAAGAGTACTTTATATATATAAGTTATATTATATCAAGATATATATCAAGATATAAGTTATATCTTGATATAACACAGTATTTCAAATACAGATTATTTTCAAAGCTAAATCAGTCTTTAAAGATACAAAAGTAGCTACAAGCCTCCCTTACACTAACCTTCCAGACAAAAAAATCTCTGCTCATTCTCTGAGGATGTGAATGCAGGACTTTGAAAGTCAAGATATATTTATAATGATTTGGCAGGTTAGGTATGGAAGTCTCAGCACACATTAATTTTGGAGGAACTCAATTCAACAGGCATTTTACTAATTGGTCCAGTAGCTGTTCTCCTATCTGCACCACATCATCCCTCTCTCTTGCCAGGAAGTTTATCACAAAAAAAAACCTTGGAAGCAGCCTTGGCTTTCCCAAAAAATCTGCTCTACCTGGTGTTCAGTCACATCTACTTCCCTTTGAAAAAAGCTTTGACGATATTCCAAAAGCAACCCAACTGGTCAAGAATGAGCTGGATGCAAAAGCTTTTTCAGCATCATCACCAGGATTTATGATTTCAACTAAAATCAGTGATTATCTCATTATATATACTGGTCAAACAGTTCTGCAGTAGTAGCCAAGTAGCTGTATAGGTTGGAATTCATAAAAGCATCTAAGCATTTATTGTCCACTAAAATCACTTTGAAGGGCTGATCTTCACATGAATAATTACAACCTCCACACCAGATGTCTCAAACTGTAATGAGGAACTCTTCCAAATATTGTGACCACATATCAATTTTTGCTATTCTCAGTTTTACTGCTCTTCTTTCTTCCAAGGAAATATATATCTATTCAAACAACTTCTGCAAGGAAGTTATACATAACTTAAAACATAATTGAGCATTAATAATATTTTTTGCTGCTACTGACCTCATTGTAAACTCTACCCATAATTGACTGGGCATACCTCTCTACATGTAAACTGGAACAAAATATACATTTATTCTCCTTTCTTTTTGAGCACTTCCTTACAAAAATTTGCCACAGGGGAAAAACAAAGAAATGAAAATCAATGTTTTGTGTCCATTTGAAATATGCAGTTTTGCAAAGACAGTAAACAAGTGCAGCAAAGACAAGTAAACAAGTGCATATCTAACTTTCTGTGATGTATAGCATGGAAACAAAACTGATTTAAATGAAGACACAAGCAGAATTGGAAGATTCCAACACCCAAAAATAAATTTAACCCAATCCCTTTCCCAGCCTCGTTTCTTTCAGACACGTGTTCCATAGTTAACTGCTTTTGGTGCTAGCTCTGTCTGAGGCCTCTCCTATGCTTGGGGCATTTTAAAAATGTTTCTCTTTCTTTCTGGTATCTAATAAGAACTGATCTCAACACTCAACTGTTCCCAAAAAGAATGCACTCTCTCCTCAAACTGACCAGCTATGCCACTGAAATTAACTGAAGATATTGAGGCATCCTCCCCTCTGTTAAATATGTCCGAATTTGAGCAACAGTTTCAAGAATTGTGGACGCACAGATGTACATGAAAAAGTCTCCAGAGGAATGAAAACCAAGCACTAGTAAGTGCTCTAAACTCAGGCTGCTTAGTTTACTTAAGTGGTATACCGTAGGCTGTAACAGTTGTTGCAAAAAATATTTCTTGCCTCTTAAAATGCGCAGCCCTCTTGAAACACCTTTTTTTGTAACTCAAACAGGACATCCAAACTCTCACATAACAAACAAAATTCCATTTCTCAGAAAACCTAGAACATATCTGTAAGCATATACACTTGTGGCTACACAAATGTGTATGCAAAAGTGTTTGCATTTAAACACAGAATGATCTATTAAGAACTTTCATTTTCATACCCTTTTGGAAGTCAGCCCCTAAACTTTCTGTGATTTCTTTTCAGTAACTTCCTAATCCCTGGTATTTTCTGGTAAAGACAGCACTCCATCATCTTAATAATGCATGATTCATGCCACTGTGCCTCAGATAGATGATTACCAGTGCATGTGAAAATATTGATGTGAATAATATTACAGTTCACAGAAAAGAGTTTGTATCTTTTTGTAATACTGCATATTAAACAATTTTATAATGCCCGTACACATAAAGTCAATTTTAGCTCTTACAAAGGTGTAAGGAAAGTAGAGCGAGGCAGCTTGAGCTGTAGAAACAGTAGAAGACCATCAGTTTCCAGGTGGATCAGGAGCCGATCTTCGGCACAGGCAGGAGTGCTAAGGCAGCAAAGTAGGATGAAAAGAAAAAGAGACTTGTGGGCTGGGGCTACTGTATATTTTATTTCCTTCCACAATATATCTTCATTTTTTTGCCATGAATCCTGAACCACTTGGAATTAGAATTGCACACATTTGTGTTTGATTTCAGGATGTCCAAAACCTCTTCACAGCAGTGGCCACACCTCCAGCCAGAATGCTGGGTATCCAGAAATCCTACTGTGCATGACAGCAGAGGTCTACAATATACACAGAGAGCCTGATAAATCCAGAGATGCAAACATGCAGCTATGTAAAACCCACCCCGTTTCCTGTGCATAAAAGGAGCAAGGCGGGATGACGATGCTGCCCGGCAGCATAACACTACCCCAGCGTGGGATCCATAGCACTACACAATGTTTCTGAGCAAAAACCCAGGGTAACACACCCTAATCAGGACTATGAAAATATACAGAAGTGAACCTACTTATCAGCACGGAATATTACAAGAAATAAGATATTTATTTGCAGGGTGGGAATTTACTTTTTTCTTCATGAAAGTTTCTAGAGTACAATTGGCAAGACACTTGTGCATAGCCTAAAAGTGGAGGAGCAGGCAGGGAAGTTTTCCTATTTCATTCTGCAGTAACGATTAGAGTTAGAAATGCCTGTTCATTATTGTATTACAGGTCCTAGAACACTAGTAATGAAAATTAGTGTAACTACCTAATTATGGTTTGTTCAATAAGCAAACTGTGCAAGTCCTTAGCTGCAATATTTTTGCTTTATTTACTCTACACATGGATCAAACCTTTGAAAGTAATATCAGCATTTTAAGTTATGTTACACTGCAAAGGTATTGTTAACTGGGTTTTGTTTGTTTGTATTTTTTTGTTTTACTAGAATGGGCAGGAAGGCTGAAGTAGATAGTAAAGCATTTTTTTCTCCCAAATTTCTTTCTTGCTGTCTTACCTTGATATTAGTAATAGCAGCTACATTGATGTAGAATGATACACTTGACATCATGTTAATAATTGGTCTACTCTGTTCATTTTCACCAAAGCCTGCTGGGTAATTTTACTGAGGTCTAGTTATTTTATGAGAGCCTCTCAGCAGGAGGGAGGGCACTCCAAGTCATTTTTGAAATTCACGGTATGCCAGCAAATTGCAGCTGCTTTCCCAGAGACTGGGAGAATAACCAGCACTGCAGAATCTTCTGCAAAAATCAGGGGAAGACATGTTTTAACTCTCTGGAGAAGTTCAAGCAAAAGGTACTTGCTGTGTGCATCTGAACCAACACCTGTCTTTTCAGCAGCCAAGGGTATTCAGTAAAATGTTCAAATGCAACCTGAATCTGGCAATTATTTAGGAAAAGAAAAGCACTGACCAAGGCACCAATCATCAGCTGTGATTTCTTTCATTTAAAAATATAACAAGTTAAAAAAAGTCACGGAATACCTCTCCAACAAGATAGAGAAAAAAATGCTATAGAGGCATGAGTAGCTGAAATGTTTATTTAGCCAAGTCCAAAAGAGGCTCAGTCACATTGGTTATCTGTTCCATCTTAATAAAGTAGCTACTGTTTTTTTGCTTAACTGCTGTACAACTGGGCCGAGAGTTCACATCTAAAATAGAGAAGAACCAGATGTAGGAGCTAATATGTTAGCAGTGTTTCTCTTTGCCATGTCCTGTGGTCATGGGAACTGTAGATCAGAAAGTGACCATGAAACAATTACCACATACCAAAAAAAAAGAAAAGAATAAAGCAGCTGCATGTGTTCCTATGCACACAAAAAAATGACCAACCAAAAAAAAAAAGGAAAAGAAAGAGTGAATATTGAAAGCTTAGCCTAATTTTCAGTTATAAATGAAAACTACTGCAGCAACACTGGCCCTGTTGGGTGGGGATTTCTTTCCCTGAAAAGATTCACAACTTTTTCATAAATAAAACATTTGAAAAATACTGATTTACAGAACCTGTAGATATCAGTGGATGCTAATGTTGATTCTGCAAATCTTGATAGATTGCAAGTATTCCTAAGTTAGCATTTTAAAATGAAACTACAACTTATTTAGAGAATTTATTATTTTCATTCAAAATTCATGAATCTAATGAACAACTGAAAGACCATCAATCATTTTAGTGAGAGAATTTATACCAGCTTTCACAATAATAACACACACAACAATAATGAGTGTATTCCCTCAGAGTTTTCAGTAACCAAGACATAGGTTAGCTTCAGGAAAAAGCACTTCCATTTTATCCCCACAGATTTTTCTAAATTTGTGATGTAACAATAAACCACAGATTTTGTACTTTCTGATGTACAAAAATCAGTCCTGAAATGTAAAAAGAACAGCTCAACAGCACCAATTTAGAGACTATCAAATGTTCACATTTAAAATATTATCTACTCTTATGTTTCCAACTCAGCAGTTTACTGCTTTGCCAAGGAGGTTTATGGCAATGGTCTCCAACTGCTATTTATGATGACTGGCTTATATACCTCAAAAGGTCAAGTTCCGAGAATTATGACTCCACTCCAGTAAGGGAAAAGGAGAATTTGATCTTGCTGATAGCCATGTTACACTGAAATGAATGGATTATTATGATTATGATTTGTTAAGATGATTTTCAGAACATTCAGAAAAGCTGAATCGGACTTTTTGAATTTGCCAGCATCACTCCTTCAATGATCACAGGAGAGAATATAATTTTGAATCATAATGCACTATTGTAAGGTTTGTTGCCTTTGGAGAGCAGATCATCCCAGTTGTGAATCATGTACTCAACTGAATCTCCCATTATTTTAACTAAGATAGACCATTTTTTGTGTACACCTAGGACTATACACCTACACCTTTTGGCCACTTAATTTTTTAAACTTTCTTTTGAGTTAAAACTTCCTTGCAGTCCCACAAAAACTTTATAAACTTATTCTCCAAGGTGTGCTATGCCATATATTTTTAAAAAATGTGTTTCTGTAATGAGCCATTCCTTCACTGTGTGCGAGCACAAAGATTCACTGCCCAGGTTAGAGCTGGAAGAGGCAAACACAGCAGGTTTGGTACACGTCCACAGACTTTGGTACAACTGACCTTGCCTTTCCTATTTGTTTTCCAACTCCCAGTCTCCAGTCTCTTTCTGTCCTGAACCAGGGGCTTCTCATCTCCAAAGATGCAGTTTATATGCCCGCAAAAACATGCCTTTCCCACGTGCTTTTGAGGAGGCTGTGCATTTGGTGAGGAAAAAGCCAGAGGCAGACCCCAAGCCTCTGTCACAGCTCAGACTCCAGGCACAGGCATTTCCCTTTCCTCTGTCCTACATCACTTTGTTCCTCCCTCCTTCAAAAGGTCTCTGTATTTTAGAGCATAACTGAAAGCTCATTGAGTATTCTGTTTACAGTGTTATTTTGCAGAGCTCTAATTACTAATGTATTTAGCATTCTGAATCTAGAATTCAGTCTTTTGTCAAATTATTAATCACAGAAATGTGAAGCTCAAAAATAACAAAAAAAAAAAAAGTCTGCTTGTGGCCATGGTCATGTTAATCTTTGTTATTCAGCAGTCATGGTTTTTGACAGGACTACTAACACAAATCATGCAACGGGAAAGTTTCTGCATGAGAACTTATTTTCTGAGTGACATGCAGATTAGTAGGAGCCCTTCTGCTTTGCTTAGCTTTGCATCAGCTTCCTTTCAGCCCATTTTGTTGAAAGAACAAATCAATGCCAACTTACTTTCCCCACTGATCAAGACTCCTCTAATCTGCTAGTTAGAACTGTGTAGTTAAAATCAAGCAAAACTCTTTACATCATATTTTTAAATAGGAGAGTAACAAATGTAATAGACTTTAAAAAAGCCCCACAACAAACCATAAACCAAAAGATCTCATAAACGAATGTAGGGAAACCTTGCTTTTCTTCTTCTTCCCCCTGATATTCAACACACAGAACATAATCTTTCTGTACATTTTCAGTCACTGTGCTGAGTATCTCCACCTTAGGAAAATTTTGCTCACTGGTAAATAAAATAAATGTAAAGAAAGTAATTCCTAAATCATAATTATTCCATCGTGTTTCTTTCACTGGCAAAAGATAAAGGAAAAGAAAAAGAGGAGAGAAAGGAAACGGAGGAATATATTAAAGTGCAAAAACCCTTCCAGAAATTTTAAAGACCTATAGGTAATTGCTCAACCACAGTTTCTCAAACGGATTGTCACACTACACCTTAGGAGCATTTCTTCCAGCCTGTATTTCCATCATTGTTTAGGAACATGTCAGTTAACAGGATACTAACCTTTATCCATATTTCCAGTGCAGCATGCTGACTCCTCCTCCTTAGAGTCTAAGCTTTCTGTCAAAGAAGAAAATCAAATCAGTTTCATATTATTAGGTCTTGATAAATCTATTTGGCTGTTTCTTAAAGTCATTTAGACTCATAAGTATCTGGCCACTGTTAACCTTTTTGCAAAGGCTGAAGGAAGAGGGCTTTGAGTGCTTCCTCCCTGGTTTCTACTGTTTCTCTTTCCCATTAATTGATAGGCTGACTCATTTAATTGTTCTCTTTTTCATCTACTATATTTGCAGAACCTCTTCCTTTCTTTACCTTTAGTAAATCTCAATGCACTCAGCACTTTAGTCTAGTTGATTTTAATGCTAAAGATTTTGGATAGCTTATGAGAGTGAATTGCCCCTTTTTCCACTTTTGTTATTGTCCATTGTGTTTCCTTTTCTATTAAAGATACCATGACACAACCAAATTACCTTTCATTTCCTTCTTACTTTCCTCTGCTTTTAGGCAGTTGGCTCTTGTGCCCATACGATCTGAGTTAGTCAGCCTCAGATTCATTTATCTGGACACTTTTGTACTATCACTGAAACTTGGCTTGTCAATTATTTCTAATACAGTTCTCCTGCGATGCTGGCTGCTAACTCAGTGGCAGCAGTTTGAGTGCAGAGAGCTGCTCAGCCCACCAGACATTCTGAATGAGCCTTTAGATAGCTGTTGTTAAAATCCCTATCATAACTATAATTTTACCTGGGAAGCAATACAATGTGACAGTTTTCAATTCTCTCTAAAAGTGCAGGCAAATTACGATACTATCTGGAAATGAAATTTTCGTTTTAAGAACTTTGAGTCTTATCAAAAGCATACTACAACCCAGCTAATTGTTTCAGTTGACAGCATAACTAGTGCTTTGTGGCTAAACCCCAGACTAATTAACTGGCTCTGCAGCTGCATTTTTGAACAGGTAAAAACACTATATATTTTCTACTAATTTTAGTAATTTGGATTGTTATTGTTCATTGCCTACAAGTCATCCCAGCCCTCAGAGCCAGACAAGTGGTTGGCTACGTACAGCAACAGCACCTGCTAATTCTTATTCTTTTGTCTTTATTACTAATACAAAATGCACTGGCATGGATAAGCAGACACAGATAAAGACTGATAATTTTGTGACGGTTACTTTTATATTCAGAATTGCAGATGACTAAGCATAGATAAACAAACAATTCAGGAACATACATTAGCCATTACTTTATTGCAAACTTCTTTGTGAATACATGAACAGAGACATATTTGACGTTCATAGGCTGATAACAACAGACTCTCGGACCTAAAAAAGATACAAAGCAATTTTGTATCTTGCACATGACCTGTTGCATAGGGTTTCTGAGATGGGATTCAATAGAGATGGTTTCTGTTATGCTAGTGATTTGCTCTGCAGCCTGTTGTTATATTTCTTTCCACTCTCTGCGTTTGATTAAGGGAAAAGGATTACCTCTGCCTGTGCATGTGTACTGCACAGCTCCAAATCAGGTCCTGATCCTAGAGAAACATAACAATAAAAAAATCATCTCCCAACCATACAAAAATATCCATTCTGTATAGCCATACAATGTTATTGGCTGTTAGCTGATAAGCCTAAGCAGCAATACAAAATAAATAGGAGAAAAAACAGTTATATCAATAGTAATATTTAACCACTGAAGTAAATACATGCTTTATCTCAAGCACCATGCCAGAAAACTGCTTCTATCTGTGATGTGTAGAAAAGCAACAATTACAGTCATTTAATTGGTCTGATACAAGTGTATCTCTGAAGCTAAAATATACAGAGATATCATCACCCAATCTATTAGGGCAGTATTGACATTTGCAGGAATTGCTTTCTGAAGATTAAGATGAAACAAAGTTGGGATTGATTTAAGTATTCAAAAGGGTTTTATTCACTGGTTTTACACTGTAGCAACTGTCATTTCTGAAAGTCAGATGGATTTAAATTGATTTGAAATAGAATTGTTATTTAATTATCTGGCACAATTACTGTATATGAAACTTATTGATTACTGTGAGAGGCTCTCTGTGCCAAAAAGCTTACAGCAAAGAGAGACAGAAGTCAACAGATGAGAGGAGGACTGTTAACAGGCTGATACAGAATGAAGACATACAAGACTAAATCACCAACAAGTGTGTTTTGAAGTTCTTTTGTATTTCCAGATTGGCTAAGGATTAAGAGCTTTATGCAGAAAAATAGATTGCATAATTTCTGGGAAACTGAAGTCATTTAGACTTCAAAGTGGAGTGGCAAACTTAAAAACATCAAGCAGCAGAAGAAATCATGCTCTTTTAGAATATCTGAGTATTATAGCAATTTCAGAAGATGTAGAAGCCTAGACTTTAATGCCCTTCTCTGACCAAGGGGATACAAAAATGCCTTCCTCAAAATGTACGGCTGCAGACGCAGCCTGCCTTGGTTCTGGCACCCTTATTCTTGACTCTTTTCCACACAGGGGCATCAGTGTCCTTGGGATCAGGTGAGAAAGTCACTGGTGCTCCAAGGGAGCTTTCTTGAAAGGATGTATATGAAGGGAAGAGGGCGGGAAGGCAGCACTGAGTGCTTGGGGGCTTCTGTCCCCACATTAATAAATGGTCTCGTCAATATTTTCAGTGATGATATAATACCTAATTCTGCAAATATGCTCTAAAAGGCCTCTTAAATTTTGAGCCTCTCAGGAATTTAAATGACAGAAGACCTGAATCTTCTTTTCTGGATAATCCAAACTGGGCTTCAGTCACAAGGTGTTTGGCTTTGTTACAACTGAGGCAGCTTTGACTGCAACAGTAAATGAAATGCTGAGAGTCTCGAGAAACTCTTATGTCAAAAAGAATCCTGGGAAACTCTGAGGCAATGCAGCAAGTTGGTGGGATTTGTGGAATTACAATTCTCTACTTGCTGGCTAAATTTCAGCTTTTGATGTATCTTCAGGTCATGCAGAAATACTTACAATTGGTTGCAAATGTACTGATTAAGAGCAGAGCTCCAGAGCATACGTGACACTGGTTTTTAAACTCATACCTGTCTCCACAGTCACTGAATGCCTCGGTGAGAAAAATTAAATTGCTCATAAGCGCGTAAAACAGATTTCTACATTTCTATCAAGTAAATCAAAAGTCTGATATCTTGCAGACTAGCTCCCAGATGGTCACATCCTACAGGACAGCCCAGACAAATTAAATTTCAGAGAATCATAGAATGATTTGAGTTGGAAGGGACCTTAAAGATCATCGAGTTCCAACCCTCCTGCCATAGGCAGGGAATGCTCCCACTAGAAGTCAATGGGAATTTTACTGAGCCAGGGTTTGCAGTATTTGGTTTTGAAGAATAAATTATATTTCTGGCTATGGAGCAATACTCTGATAAACTTTACAGGAATACTTTGCCAACTGATATTGTAAACTCCGAGGTCTGAGAAGTAGCATATTGTCTCCGTCAGTGTTTGATTCTACAAAAACAGCTTCAAAGGCTCTGTGACTGTAGTTATTTTTGCTTGAGGCTTTGTTGCCTCCTTCAAGTTTGAGGAGATAAGGAATAATTGGAATTATTCAGCCATCATCAGAAGTAATCCCTGATACATAAGGCTGTGATATAGCTCCTAGTATTCAGCCTGATGCTTACCCCAGGAAAAAAAATATTAATCTAACTTGGGCTCCCTTCAGCTATTCCTATTATAAATGAGGGGAAGGAAAAGATGATACAGCACGTGTTTTTGAAGGAATATGACATCAGGCTTAACAGCACCATAAAGAGCAAACTTTAAGATCCTTTTATTTCTTTGTTTATTTTCTGGAAGGAGGCAGTGGAATTGGGCTAAAAAATGTTTTTCTAGGTCAGAGTGGTCAGCATACCTGATTCTATGAACTGAATAACAAAAATTTCTACAAGTTTATTTTCCAAAATCTGAGACACATGTCTTGGGGAGGTGTTTATGGGTTAGGTAAATTGAAGTGTATCCAAAAAATCAGTAGTAAGAAAATTAGAGATGCATGTTTATCACCTGTCAAATTACAAGGAACAAAATAAAACATTTTCTTTTGACATTTCCAAAGACTACTGGAAAAATTCAGGTGATTACTTAGAACATAAAGCAAACCAAACCTCAGATCTAAAAGAATTCAAATTTTGGCAAGACTAGTTTCCCTTTGATCACACAGTATTGCTTCCAGCAAGATGCAGAAGAAGTGTTCCTATTGAAATTCTCCCCTCCTCCCTCCCTCCCTGCATGGTTTGCAGTGAGCTAAATTACAAAGCAGCAAACTTCAATTTAATTATACCTGTTTTCTACCATGAGGAAATACTCATTGGCAGAAATTGAGATGAACTCAAGTTCTCAGATTTTTAACAAAGACAAATAAGCTTGATACTTTCCAGAGTTGCTCTGCAAGGGTCAAACACAACTTTTTTCATAACCCCTACGTTCATCCATCACTGGTAAAATAATATGGGCTTTTGCAGATCACCCATAAATATATCGTACAGCTCAGTAAATCTGCATCCCTTATATGCCCTCTGCAGTTTTATGCCTAAATTAAAAAGTCAGAATCTATTTCATACTGTCAAATGGATCTTTAGCAACTGGGATTTGTTTTCATATTGTTGTACCTAGTAAGCATAGAGAATACATGAAATTTTTCTCTAAATTAAATGAAAAGATTATTGTTTTTGCCCTAAGCTGACATTACAGAACATGCCCAAGAAGATAAATGTAGAAAGCAAAATATAGCAAAAGATTGAGTACTTGTCAAAACCAAATTGAAGGCAGTAGGCAGCAAATTGGATTTTCTTTTACAATAACATGCAGTTCACATTCTACTACTGTAATGAATATTATAATGTCTCTGCGCTAATATAATATCTGGTGATGCATTTCTAGAACTATTTCTCAAAGCTTAAAGATATTCTTGCTATATCATGGCTCAGTATATAGTAATGATAAGTTTGTTCTGTTCACTGCATAGCCTTAAGGATATCTTTCTCCGAAGAAAGGCAAATATTAATCTCTAGATTTCTCTTTCAGTTACAGTGATTTAAAGCTATGAAACAGCAGATTTGCAACAATGTCATCACACTGACCAGCTCCCAAATACCTATGGTTCCTTTGAAAGCCAGCACAACTATGATAAACAAGCATTAAGTCTTCCCTGAAGCTTAGAAACAACACTGAATCATGTGGCTACAAAACCAGTTTTCAAATTAGGAGTCCAAAACAACTCAATTCTTCTAATTTTTTGAACGATCCAAAAGGTGGGTAATCAGGGTGACTCATGACTGTGACCAGCAGCCTCTATGTTTTTTGCTGCATGGCTCTGCAGTGCTGGGCCAGGGAAAGCAATCTTAGGTGGGCAGATGACTCTAAGGCATGTTCCCAAAAAAGCCACTCTTTGACCCAGGAATTCAACCCTGCTATTATACACGAGATAATGATTTTCACATGTATGAAAGAATCTTTTTTTATTGTTGTTGTAGATGGGCAGAAGGGGATGCTACGTGCGATGCATATAATGTTAAGAAATGGGAGCAGAAAAGTAAAAAGTCTTTTTATACTAGCTATTAAAGTTCATTATATATTTAAAAAAAAAAAAAAAGTAGTATAGGCAAAAAAAGCAATAATGTGAAATGAGACAAGACCATGTGGGTGAGAAGGGATGCCTGGTTGTCATAACAAAGCAATGCATTTCTGAACAATTTAGATCTTCAGGGAACATTTCTTGCTGAATTTAGCTTAAAAATAAGGCAATCAGAAAACATTTATATGCTTAGACTCAAAGTGATAAAAAAATGTACATGGATGCCAGCCTTGTGGATTACTGTATGTGTTCCATATCAGATAATAACTGAGAATGAGTTGTATATTGTGCTGTATAAATAGTATTTAAAATAAAGAACCTAAGGATCTCTATTAGCATCCTGCAGTCAGTAAGGGCAATGTTACTGACTTGGTCCAAGGGCACCCGCCAAACACTTCTTTAAGGGAGGCAAGCTAGTGCAGCAAGGCAAAAAGATGATCACTTTCAGAAATTTAGTCAAAGTGCACATAAAACTTGACTGGAGAATTTATAAATATCCTGTACCTTTTAACTCCTATCAGGGAAAAAACAGAATTTATATTTAAGAATATATTCATTTCTGATAATTATGAAAGGGGAAAAAAGTACCTTGACTGTATCTGATCTGTTTGTTTTCCTAAAGACTTGCACAGCTAAAGTGCTTTTCTATTACCCTGTGCATTGCAGTAAAGTCTATCTTTAGCAGTGAGCAAACAAGCAAGATTTTGCTAATGAACTTTCGAACCCTTTTTAATACAATTTGTATTACAGAGAGACAGCTAACCAGCAAATAACATGTTTCAGCTTGGTCCGCACTAACAAATTAAAACCAAAAACAGATCAGGAAACTGGAAATAAATCTATCCTTTAAGTCCTGTAGGAATGCAATATATTTTTCCCTCAGCAATGGGAAATACTGGGGTAAAAAAAGATAGAAGATTTCATGTTTGTTCAAAGACACGGCTGAATGCCTTGTTTTGAAAAAAGCGCATCTGTAAAAATAAAAAAATAAAAAGATACAGACATACCAATACAGATCAGAAAAAACTAAAAAGACATTAATTTATTGGTAGACATAACAGATGTCTGAAATTCATGATTTTGTGTTGAAGCAAAACTGATTTGCCTGTGTGTAACTCAATATTAAGCTGTAGAATAGCTGTGCACTATAATTTATATAATCAGCTTCTGCATTTAACCACATCTATTTGGAAAAGAGGGAGAAAATACTCTTTCTAGCACTCAGCAGTTCCAAATTTCTCCAAAGCCTATAGTGATGAATGCCAACACACTCCTGCCTTAGAAATACAAACCCTGGACTTTGCTTATGAACCTGAAAACTTTCCAAGATATTTGGAGACCACCCACAGAGAATATCTGCTTTACCTTGAGTGGAAAAATCTCAGGGAGGCTACCTCATCATGCAGTAAAAAACTCAGGAACTGAGAATTCTGTCCTTTACAAAAGCTATGCCATCAAAATTGCACACAGAAGCATGAAAAAGTGGCATGGAAGCCGACAGAATTAAATGGCCATAGAAATGGCAAAATATTTTGGGCTAAGTTTCATAGTATATAGGCAATTATAAGTACTTACACTAAGTAAGTGATTATAAGTACTTACACTAAGATGAATGGGGATAGATAAGTGGGCCTGTAAACAATTAAAACAATTACTGTTTTAGAGACTAATTATCACGCTTGTCATATATGATGGCATCACAAGAAATGTCTTGAGATTAACATAAGGAAATATTACATGCACACACAGCCCCAACTCTTTCTCTTTACTCCCAGTCAGTTCAGATCTTGGCCTGCCATGGGCAGCCCATCAGGGCTGGCTGCTGCCCCCACTGCTGTCACACAGGTCAGCCATAGCACCAAACTCTCCATCAGGTAGGGATTACAAGGCTGCTTCTTCCCTCTGTCCCAGTGATCCCAGAGCCATCCCCCTTCACCAGGCTCTGTGGAAAAAGGCAAACCCCAGCTCTGTTTCAGGGACAGCTATCATTTCACCAGCGTATTCTGTAGGCCACTGGTAGCAATCCCAACCTGGCGTAGCTCAAATCTTGTATTGGAAATTTTCTATTTGATGTGGCAAATCTCCACATGATACAGCAAGAGATTTGATAAGCTTTTAAATATTTTTAAAACGTGGAAGAAGAGAGCTAAAGTGACAAAACTCAGGTCTTGCACAGCTCTCCCACCACAACCGCTGAGAAGCTATGGCTCTCACCAGAGCTAATAATGTCAGCAGATCTGTAGAGGCACATGGAGGACCTGCTTCTTCCCCTGCAGACTTCATCTGCAGTTGGAGTGGGCCTAATCAATAACCCAGCAAGAGGGAGAGAGAATTTAATAGGCTCACAGGACTTTGTTCAAAACTTCTCATTTTTGAACCAGAATCCCAGCTGAAAGTACCGTGCATGCCTATTTCACTTATCACAGTTTTATAAGTTACAGAAGCCTGAGGCAGTTTTTTCCTCCTCCCTCGTCCTCAAATGCAATGAATTCTGCCTCAGGGTTTTGCAGCATGTGATCAATATTTACTTAGCAAGACAATTTTAACAAGAACAAAAATATTCTCTCTCATGCACTGACTGACTTTTTTTTAAAAAAAAAAAAACACTTGTCAAGATATCTGTGTGGTTCTGAAGCAAGGCTTAAAGCCTTTAATGAGGAAGGGGATGTAACAGAGAATTTGGAATTGATTCATTCTGAAATGTTCACAGTTGTTCAGGCTACAGCTCACACAGAATAGAGTTCATATTCAAAAAACATATTTTCCTTACCAAGCTGTAAAACCATTCACACAGTGTTGAAATTTTATCTCCTGAAATAGATAGCATATTTAAACTCAACTGCATCTTTACAAATTGCTCATGGTAAAAATGTGATGGCAAACAGTTGCAATGGGCTATCAAAATGTCTTTTTTGGAGCATTTTTTCTGTTAGATCTCCTGTATGCACATATATAGTCCTTCAAATACATTCCTGATAGATAACACTTGTTAAAAGAATATAACCCATCTGTTGACTATGCTGGGTGGCATAGCAGGATTTTTGTGAAGCTTGTTTCATTCTGAGGAAGGAAGCGTGCATGGGATTTGCACAGAGCCTTATGAAAATAATATCTGGTCACAGTGACAGTAGTTTGGAAAGACAAAATAAGCTCCCTGTCAAAAGCAGTTTTTCTTGATGTCTTAAATATTCTTCATGTCAAAAGATAGTTAATTATAGGCACATATTATTTAACATTATGAAATTGGATGATAGTAATCTCTACTGGAAAAAAGTCAAGAAGATGTATGTAGTGGTGTTTAGTTATTGAGAATATTATGAATTCAGAAGAATATAGCCTTTAGGTAAACTTTTTCAATCTTGCTAAATGTTTCTTTCCCTTTGTATAAATCAGCCTCAGAAAAATGACAATACTCCTTTTTCACAGTGTATAATCTTTTTTAAGGGGTAACTGAAATATTACTGATTGTATCCACCACTGATTTTACCCACTGTTATTAGAAAAGCAGTCAAGTTACGTTTTTTAAAAGCAATTTTGTAATTGAGATGCTATTAAAAAGGCTAAACTTTACCTTACTACATTGAGAAATGAAAACGCAAAACCTTATACATCTTATAAACAAGTTCTAGGGAATTCACAGAGTCTAGAAAGACAGAAATAAATTAAAAAGGAAATAAGTTTGAGCTTGTACACTCCTTCCTTCAATGACTGACCTTGATCTCCCCATTTGACCTAGGTCTTTTGGTAGATGTGTATCCAGACAGGCTCACTTAATCAAAAGGCCTTGCAATTATTAATTTGTATGATAATTAGCATTTTAGATTCATTATACAAAAGCATCCACAGTTCAGGGCAAACCACAAGCCTAAACCCCAAACAGGCATCAACACTTTTTCAGAAGGGATTCCCGAGGAGATACATATAAATATCTTACATACATCAGTGCTGCAAATATTCTGCATGCCCTCCACTCACCAAGTTACACGGACAAGAAAGCAGCTATTTCTGATGCTAGTCTTAGAAAAAAAAATTGTTTTTTAAAAGAAGATATTTCCTAATATTTTAGAAGCTTTGAGTCTTCTTGAGTTCTGCAGTAGGATATTGCCCAGAAACTAATCATGGATTCAGGAAAGTAACCTGGAACGTGGCAGAGACTGGACCAAGAGTTAGTGGTAGACCTTTCAGTGATCTGCTGAAAATTGATTATTTGTCAAAGTCAGTGTGGGATAGAAACTCAGCTCTGAAGTTTCAATGAATTTCTCCTACATCTTCGGGAATCAAATAAGAGCATGGAGTTTGGAAAATGCCACAAGGTGAACACTGGGGTTCTCCTCAGTGGTAAGGGATTAAACTGTAAAGGTTCAGTCCATAGGCATCCAATGGAGAAGAAAGTACAAAAAAAAGGGTTGATATAGTTTTTAGTGTTCCAAAAGCTTTAGAAGATAACAACAGCAACAACAAAAAAAACCCACCACCACAGGAGCCCACTAAACCTCTGCTTAATCAATGACTGCCTCTCTTTTTTACTTCACGTATTTGATCTTCAGTTGCATTAGCAGATCAAGATCTAACACCCAAAAAGACTTTCCAGTTACTAAGTTCTGTGAAGTATAAATCTCTTCAGGATGTCAAATTTCTACGGCAGTTTTCATACAATAAGTACAGCAGATCACCTAAGCTTCTAACAGACTTCTTTTGGGCATCTGGAATCATTCCCTGAAGACCAGCTTGTTTTAAATGCAAAAAGAGTGTTCTGCAGAATGTCAGTTACAGTCTCCACACACACCAAGTTCATGAGGGCATGAAGCACTGAGATGTTATAGGGAAAGTACTGAAAAAACACAAGCACCAAAGACAGAAAGCCTGCGTTCCTGGAAGCATGTGGGAGAAGTGACTATTTAAATTTTTTTGAGTCCTTAGGAGATTGCTCTCCATAGAGATACATTTCTTGAAGGAATTAGGGATTTGTTGAATCATGTTCTATGCTCTCAGAGTTCCGATAGGGTTTTGTATCTTATTTGTTTAAAATAAACTGTTCTGCTACGCTGCTATAACAAATCTCTTTCAGAATAAGGAGATTTTTATGCAAGGTCTATTGGAACCGAAATGAAGAATTAAAGTCACAATGTAACAACTTATTTTCATTCCTAGCATTATGTAATTAGAAAGCACATTTCATTTCAGTTAGTTGCCATCCATCTTTTTTTCCCCTTTCTTGCCCAGCCAAAGCTGAGGATGCAATTGGAAATAATTGGAAACATTAGTAAATAACTGCTCAAAAATTGGTTTCTTGAAAAGCTTTTAGTCTATATTTTTCTAAAACAATGACTGCCACTGAGAGATAAAATAGGAAAACATCAGAATACAGTACTTTATTATCTGGTTGTCAGTCAGTGGCTAAAAAGGTAGAAGCCTCTCCTCTTTATTCCTTCTTTTACATAAAACATATTTCCGGACAGGTCTGTCTGTTAAAGGTCAGATATTCTTCTAGTATGAAGCAAACACTAAGTCTATGTTACGGTATCCATCATGTTAGTAATTCATGTTTATTTCCAGCCAGCTGCATTTAATCTTTCATACCAGAAGTTCCCAATCTCTTCTGGTGCCTGAAACATGTATTCAAGCTGCCTTGTCCTGCCTGGCAATACGCAGTTACCTCTGGTGAACTCAGACTAAAGGAAAAGGGGTGAGGAAATACAGGTGCGTGATGGGAGCAAAGCAAATGATAGTTTGAAATTGCAAGACAGTTGAAAGCTGGGAACAACCAGGAATAGGAGATTACAGTCTTTGTAAGGTGAAAAAAGTCAGACAGAAAAGAAAGAAGTGGGGCTTTGGCATAGGGTTTTTCTGTAACTTATATCGCAATATCAATACCACAGATGCACCTGCAAACCTTTTTCCTATATCTTTAAAATTTTCAAAGCTCTCCTGTCTGTCAACCCTTCACCCATGAGAAATGTGTACTTATAGGGCTCATCCACAGGTAGATCATTGCTTGCCTTCAATGAGTTACATACAATCATTTGTAACTTGCATTAAAGATGATGACAGTTTCTATTAGACTGTTTCTATTAGACCTTCCCATTATGTTAAAAAGTTCTGAATTTAGTGCTAGAAATACAAGGAAGTATACACTCACATAAATGTATCTATCTAAATACTCATGTACCCAGATATATTTAGATTTTATATATGCATTTATATAGTTTATTCCTTTCAGGCATGAAAGAGAGTGAAGGTGACACTTTCAGAGACACTTCACTGTAATAAATACTCTGTCATAAGGCATGTAAGCACTGAAGTGCCATTCAATTGCATTTTAAATGTTTTTAGTTAAAAATTTCTCTGTTAGTATATGAAAACACTACAGTTGTCTTGTAGAAATATGGCTATGATTTCCCGATTCCCAATTGGTGCTGCTACTACACATTGAGCTATTCTATTTCTTCCAGTAGAAGAAAATTTTTTAATTATTATTTGCACTTGAGACTTTGAATTTGAAACTTCTTTTGTTCTATACCCTCCCTCCTTTCTCCTTTTCCATCTGTCTGATATACTGAACCAGACAAAAGTATTAGTCGATTCATTCTCATTAAGAAATTACCTGCCCCTCTCAGAGATTCCCAGAGAATCCAGAGATTCCCAGAGTCCCAGAGAAAGACAATAAAAGACAAGAACCAAGCAATGGAAAAAGACTAAAGCTAGAGCTTTCCTTCTCTTTCTGTCTATGGAAATAAAACATTTATTACAGCATTGAAAGATGACTCTGTGTTTGGGGCAGTCAAATAAAGATTGAAAATTCTTTCCTGCTACATACACCCACTCCTTCAAAGAAAAGACTTAAAGCAAAGCCTAAAAAGACAGAAATTTTCAAGCATAGCTTAGAGGCTGGTACTTCAGTAAGACATTCTAAAATAGAATAAAACTTCACACAACCAAACCCTATTTTGCAGTTGGGTGAGTAGAAAAGAATTAGAAGTCCAAAGTGCGGGAAGGCTGGAAGGAACCATCTGTCTGCCTGCAGCTCTGCAGAAGATTTAGTGAAATAGTGGATCATAAACAGGAGCTAACAATGTCGTACTGAACTGCAATGGGGAGAGCAAAACTCCATCAGCTTGTGACAGATGAACTGGAAGAGTAGATACAAGGTACAGTGTTTCACACTGGACATTAAGGGAAGTCCAGAGGAGAGCACAGAGAAGGTTTAGAGAAACATGGCTTGGGGAAAAGGAAGGGATGAGTAACTGGCAGACAGAGTCTTCAGGTACAACTCTTTTTTGTGTCTCTGGTTGGTAGGCTGAGAGGAAGACACTTGCATTGTAGCAAGGAAAGGCATCAGTATCAGTGCACTAAGCACTAGCCTAGGTTGAATATGGAGCTTATTAAATCATCCCTGTTGGAGGTCTTTAATAACAGGTCTGAGCAGGAATTCATAAACTATGGCTTATGTAGCCCTGACGTTGTGTGACCACGTCCTGAGAGGTAAAGGTGTAAGCTGCTGGGTGGATTTCTCCTAAAAAGAAAGGGCAAGTGCTGACTGGGACTGTGGTCTTATGCATGGAGGTAGGTGAGCAGCAGTGCATGACTGCCTGCAAGCACATCTAGGAAACAGAGGCAAACAGCAAATTAAGATAGCTGGACTGGAGAGACATCCGTCTCAAACAACATAATTACTGTTGCTGACCCTTACTGGGACAAAGGGATCAGCTCCTCAGTGGCCTTCTAACCCTGTTTTAACTAGGATTGCGTGAGTATTTTGCTCTAAATGCTGTAAAATCATAAACATACAATAAGGTAACTATTGAACAATTACTCTATTATAGTTGTATGTCTCCCCCAGGTGCTAATGTGGTAACTTCCTAACCAATAACAAAGCCAGAAGAGGAAACCTACAGAAGAAATTGGCTAAAACACAGTGAAAGACCAGAATATGAGGCGATTGCTATTATTTTTGGTTTGTTTAGAAACACTTCCATCTCCAGCTAAATTGGCCTGTGGCAATGTCTGCACTAAGATTATTGCTTGTGCAAACAGCTCTGCTTTATTCTTCTGCTAAGCTATTATAGTGGGAGATAACGGTACAGATAGCTTTTGTGTGGGAGAAGTCTCACTGTCAGAATTGAGTCTAATTATTTACTTATCTTTCAGTCAGATAATGCTCCAAGAGTTCATACTTGTTTGCTAAAAACGTAATTTGAGTTGTCACCTTGCTTGTAACCTGTTAGTTATTATCTCTAATATTCGGAATCGTTTTCTGTATGTGACTTCTAACCAGAAAGAGCTCTGTCAGTACAAATATTCCTTAGCCTTGGATGCCTCACTCAGTAAAACATCAAAGACCTTTTAAGATTGGAAAATAACCAGGAATTTCAGATTCCATTTCTTCTTGCTGGAAGAAAGTATCAATATGAGGCCACATTTTAGAGCATATTACAAAGCCAGCATGTCCACCACCCTCAAATGATACACCAAATATTGAAACTAATTGGAAGGAAAAAAGTACAAAAATAAAATATCCAAGAACATAGTGTCTTAATCAGAAGTATGTAAAATGCTACATTTGAGCTCCTGACTAAATGATTCAGGTGTCAGAACTGAAAGATATCAGTAAATTTGGAATCTGGCCTCCTCTTTTACAGGTCAGCCACAGGATTTATTCTACTCACTGCTGTGTTATCGTGTTGAACATGTTCTACTCACAAAATATTGGCAAGCTTTGGCTTTGAGAAGCCTTTCTGGAATTCATGCAAACACAACTTTCAGTGGTTTATGGCTCATTTCACTGGGATGGCAAAAATCATCCTACTGACCCAGAATAACTATTGAGAGATGCTCAACCAAATGAAGCATTTGAGACTTGTGCTGATAAAATTTTATACATGCTGACACAATTCTACATCCATTTGACATTATCAAAACCATGTGTTTTTTCTAGCCTGATTCTCTGAATGTTCTGCCTTTTTTAAAATAAGTCTCAGTAATAATAATATTAAAAAAATAGAATGAAACTTTAGCAAAGTTATATGCACCTGAAAACACATTCTCTGTAGGAAAGTATGTATGTATGTTATGAGTTCATGAGGTCTCTGGTTTTTGTCTGTCTTCTGTATTTCCTGTTTACAAAAGTCCCTTTTGCTTAATGCCTGGCAAATACAAGATCTTTCCTGCTGCCTCCCACTAAGCCTGCCAGCCTGTATAACCAGCTGCCAAGTAGGCCTAGCACCAGTATGGAAACATCTATCCCAAAGAGAGTTTGACAAAGAATTGTGTAGTACAGAGTTTACCAGTCCCTTAAGGGATGAGATATTCTAGTGTTTGCCAAGCTAACCTGAAATTACTCTTTTCCCAAACACACTTTAATAATGAAGTAAACTCAAGTTCACTGTAATCGAATTCAAAGTAAACAAGTTCTCTTGTGCTTGAAAACAGATGCTATGAAATGATACAGCAATAGCTACCTGCTGCTTTGGCTTAGCTTTAAGATGTTTCCTTTGGACTGTGAACTGAACTTATCTGGATGATCTGCTCATGTGTCAGAAATGAGTCCATTTCTCAGATAATTTACCTCTTTCTAGCATTCTCCTTCCATGTAAAAACTGCTGTTTGGAAGAAAAGTCTTCCTGTATCTAATCCCACATCTCCCTGGGGACCTCAGGGGAGTGAACGTCTCTCTAGGGAAGAAGAGCTACTCTGACTCTTGATAAATCCAGCAAGAAAGTAGGACTCAACCAGTCTACTAATGAATTACCACTGTTGCACTAGTACCACTTGATGTGCAAAAGTCCTTTGAATGCCACTTGCTGATGAGAGGCCCAGGAAAACTTAATACGTAGCTGTTCAGTGTTAAACCAGTCATACAATGCATGCTTCACTCTGCCCAAGTACTAACCATTCAGACTTACTGCATAAAGTCTTCATCAACATGCCACCTGTTACAACTTGAGAACCATGTAAAACACGTTTAGATTAGTGAAAACATTCATTACTAACTATTGAATGAGATGTGAAGAAAATGAAAAACAGTGGGAAAGGTTTATGTGTGCATTTTCTGTAATTACAAAATTTAAAATGTGCTACCCAGGTTGTTTAACAGAAAATCCTGTCCTTAGTAAGCTAATTTCTTCCTTCTTATTTTAACAAAAATTTCTAACAATTCTGTAAAAAACAAAGATCTAGGGAAGAATTTTCTCTTTGCTGAACTTATTGGACAGTGTTAGAAATAGATCTCAGTAATATTGTGAAATTCCAAAATGGACAATTCTCACCATACCAGGTTATACATGAGATGCTTACACTTGCTTTTCCTGGCTGGGTGTTTTAGTCTACACACAGAACTTTAAAGAGTGATGAACAGTTGAAGAAAGAGGACCAAATGACATGATCCACGAGTAGTTTAGTTGTAATTTTATAGATCATGTTGAAAATCCAATTCTTTGTTAACAAACTTTCTTTTGAAGTATAAATGCCATGAAAAGAGGCTACTTCTGAAAGGTTATATCATTAGGGAAGAAAAATTGAAAGTAATGACTAGATGATCTCTATAGTCCCTTCCAACTCTAAAAATTCAGTGAAATTCAGTGAAACTTTAAATGTTAGGGCTTTAAACTACAGAATAGCACTTAATGCACACAACACTGGTAGTTTAATATACTTTCAATACTCTGTTACAGAAAAAACAGATAAGTAATTACAACCTAAATTCTAGCTTTCAGCATTAGGAAATTCATAAGGTTTCACAAAAAGCCTGATTCTATGTTTTTACCTTGTCTGAAGCTTTCAAAAGCAGCAGTAGGATTTGGATGTCAACAAGATATTAAAAATAAATCTCCAAAGAAGAAAATAGACCACCCAGAAGAAAACAACAATAAATTGTGTGTCCCTTCCTCTGAAGGCAGCTGTAGCTTTTAAAATCATTAATGGACACTCTGGTGGAGGAATTAACCACCTATACTTATGATTAAATACAGAACAGAAGGTCAAGCTTGAATCTATCAGATATAATCTAACCAATGTTAAAAACATGACATATTCCTTATATCTCTGGTGGTGTTCAATAAAATATGGTAACATTTAAAAAAAATGCTGTTTTCGTTAGCTGTGACACAAGGATATTTTAAATTCTTTTTTGGCTCATTTCATTTTTTGTGATTTCCCAAAAGGTGTATATATTCAGCGTCATAGCAAAAGGAATGATTTATAGTCTAAATTCTTAATTTTCCAGTTCATTACCAAGTCCTCATTTAATTTAGTACCTTATTTTCCTGTGGCCAATGTATTATCCTTAGTGTTTCCAATTTTATATAAGTATACCATAATATCCACAGAGCATTAGAAAGAAATAATTATGTACAATCTTTCTGAAAAACAAATCATTACAAATAACCCACAGTTTCCCGATACAAGAAAAGAAAAAAGATGGAAAACACACTTGATATTCATTAATCTACTAGAAAAACATATCTCTTTCTTTCTAAACAATTAAAATTATACATTTGGGGCTTTAAAGAATAGTACATAATTTCAAAAACAATTGGAGAACATTAACTTGAAATTTTAAAAATACTTCAGGATATTTTCCATTTTCTGTTTCTTAGAGTTATATTTTGAATAGATAGAACTATATGTAGACTAACTGCTAGCTTTCTGGATACATTAGCTCTCTGGTAATGTATATCACATTATAACACATTAAACAATATAAACACACATTTCAAAGAGAGGAACTGGTAAAAGCAATTCAAATGCCAGCTGGTAAAATCGGACCTTTGGTTAATTTCTTCAGTACAGGGACAGCTCTTTGATGATGATACTGTGCCAAGTAGTATTAGAAACAGGATTATGTTGAACCTAGTTGTTCAACTAATTTGTCTACTTTAATACAAACTTTCAATGTTTAGCCTTACTGTCCCAAAGAGCCACATTCTGATATAGTGTAGTGTGTGCACAGATGAAGAATGAACTCCATACTACAGAGCCCTATTTACTGATAGATTTGTGCCCAAATCCATCTATAAAGTAACATTAGTCTTACAATATTACTGATTTATAAGACTAGCTGCCTAACAAACACACAAGTAAAAGCCTTCAGAATTTATTAAAAAAAAAAAACCAAACCAATAGATGTTTTAATGGTTATGTTCTCTGATTAGAAAAAAGTAATTATTTTTAATATTTTAAGAGATTATTTAAAAAGCATATAGAGAAAGCAAAACACCAATATAGATGTAACTAGACATAAATATAGTGGAGATGTTGCAAAATGAACAGAAAAATAGCAGATAATTAAAACTCCTGCTCTACTAATACAGAGACAAGTCCATTGAAGTGAATATATGATTAACAAATACCATACATTAAGAGGAAAAGAACACTAAAAATTAGGGGGAAAAAATCCCACCGAGAAAGTCTCTTGGAATCCTGCCCATAAATTAAAATCACAGGCTAATGTACATTATCTATCTCAGCACTTGCTGTAGTCAACTATCTTAGCAAAGGAAGATGATGCATTTTCAAGGATGATCAAGGAATTGCTAATTCCCACTCCTGTTGTGTGTTATTCTTTATAATGACTCATCATGGACCCAGAATTGAAACCCCAGTTCTTCTGCAGAAGAACTGTGCAGAAACTCACTCCTTTTCTTTCATTTAGCCTGTGGAAGTTCCAGCCAATTGCCTTTGCAAACCTCAGCAGTGGCTAATATGCAGCAATCTGAGAGGAAAATGATGTGGTATGCCTCCTTTTGGCTGCCTCCAAAACACACCAAATTATATGTTATGATCAATATCTTGAGTTCCATCCAGAAACCGACTAAAACTGAAGGTCAAAGAACACAGATCTATTTTTTTCTCACTGCAGATATTAATGAGCTGAATGCAGCAGCAAAGCATTTTCTTTACAAATTGCATCATTGTAATCTCATCCTGAGAGCAAACAGACCTGAATAACCCTGCAGCAATGAGAAAACTCACAGTCATTTACACATTAAACACAGTACTTACAGTAGGGCTGCTTTCTGGCCATTGGAGCAAAGACCACTTCCAAGTGCATTCTGTAAGGTGGAGCAGAATAGAGTTCAGCAGTCTCTGTACAGAGCACATATGTAGTCTCCCCTAGTCCTGTGGTTACCTACATATTGAATAAGCACAACAGAAGCCTCAGCACAGCCAAAAGACACAAATGGAGCCCACCTTTGGCAATGGATTTTCTCAGGAAAGAGAGAACTAGTTCCCCTGTTGTGATGTCAGAGGAAACGAACTCACAAACAGTCACATTCACAGTCAAGCAGCGCATTTGGCTCTCCACAGCTAACTATGGAGGAGCGTTTATGTTCTGTAATTTTTGATAAATGGAAACATGTTTAACTTTCTCTCATTACAGCAGTCTGCTTCCCATACAAGCATTTCTGAATTTTCATTTTTAAAAGATAGGCAAAAATATTAAGAGCTTCAACAAATTTTCACCTGTTAGTTATCATTATGTTTTTCTCCCTATGTTTTCTACCCTATGTCTTTTGACCAAAGAACTGGATCAAAATGAACTACAAAATGAATCATCATGCATGGATATAGTCTGAGGTCTTTTCTACTGCTACTGTCACACCATACTACACAAAGCAAAATGATGACGCCATAGATTCATTGCACAGAATGTAAAAATTACACATTAGCCAGAGAATACCCTCCACAGCACAGTATGCTACATGTACAGCTAGCAGCTTTTCAACAGGAACACGTACAGAAAACTGATTTAGGACAGCTTCATTTGCTGAAGCATCACTACCTTTTGATTTTCCAAAGGCAATCTCCTACAGCTGAATTACAGTTGAATTAATGAATATACATACATTTAAAATTCCTTCTGACTGAATAAAATTGGAAGACAGTCTCTGAAGTAATGTAATATAACCTGTGCTAGATCATGACAAATTGAAACATAACTAAATTGTTATTTCTCTGGCTGCAGACACTACTAAATGAACTACCATCATAACTAAATAGGAGTCTCAGCTGAGATAACTATTAAGGGACACCTACCTGGGGCACCTTCTACATCCTCTCAAACATTATATCTAAAAGTTAAAGCCAATAAAAAGTTGGATAGTTCATATCAACTACCACCAGTTTCTTTTCTGCCTCTCCCCAATAACAAACATTTTTTTTTATTGCTGTGATAGTGAAAGGCTCTCTACCATTTTCTTGTTTTCATCATTAATCTCTGGCCCTTGTTTCTGATCATCAGATATCAGCTTCTGCTTCCAACCAGCTACTCTATCAGCATGTCCTGTGAATTTATAGTTCAAGTAACATACAGCGTCTTCTCTTTCAAATCCTTCCTGTACGCACTACGGATTGTTTGCAACAGAGCATTTGTATGATTACACATAAAGTGTGTATTTAGCTGTTATTTTTTGGAAAAATGTTATTTAAAAATGGGAGCAGTTTCCTGAAGTGAAAATGTAAATACGAATTACCAACTGGTAGACATGTTTAGCTGGAAGCTCCTAAACTGCATGCTTATGATGACAGAAGGGCATTTAATTTTTGAAATAAATCTAGTTCAATCATAGATTTGCAGAAACACTAAAGGTTATTTAGGACAAACCCCCTTTTTAAAGCAAATCAGGTTTCTCAGGGCTTTGTTCTGTCATTTTTAAACACCTCCAAGTTACACATATTGATCCTCTGACATACATCTCTACAGTCTGCAGAAGGCTCATTTGTTCGAGACCTTTTCACAAAGATAAACCCCTCCAATAATTCCAGTACTGCCTGTGGTGTGTAGTGTGGAACAGCTCTATACATTCTGGCACAGCCTTCCTTAAACAGCAGAAAAACAGAATAGATCTTACTATACACAAAAGAATAATATCACATACATAAGGAGAATTTTGTTTTAGTGTTTCCCCTTATGCAATCAACATGAATTATGAAAGTAACATCAGACTCTACACCTCATAGAAAGTTTCCACTTTCTACTAATCTATGCCACTTAACAGAAAATAGAAACAAAGTTTTATCCTTTAAAACATAATGAACTTTGCCTTCACTGTAGACAGTCATAGAAAGGATTCAGATCTACCCTTCAATAAATCAACATGGCTCCACTAGGACAAAATTCTTATATCATCACAAGTGAGTACATAACGTCAATGACTTAAAAATACCCATATACTTCCCATATTCATATTCTTCACATTTGATAGAAACATTAAGAAAAAATCTGGTCTAATGTTTCAGTAGAGAAATATTTTCAGTCCAGCTTTCAGATTTGAAGGTAAGTACTTTTCTGAAACGTTACTGAAGACTGTGTCTCAGTACTGAAGACTATGTCTCAGACACTATGGAAATAGTTTCTAAGAGAATAAAAAACTCTCTGTCACATTTTTATACTTTTGAGGCATATTAATCTGACTGATAGAACTATGAAAATGTGGGGTTTTTTTTCTGAGCAGGAATAGACCATTTGTATGTATTTATGAATGGCTCTATTCCAAAGCTACTAAGTTTTTGTTTTCTCAGTTACTACCACAGTTATGCTTTATAGGTCTATTCAGCGAAAGTCATGGAATTATTCTTTCCATATATTGACAATTGCTGTAATGCCTAGAAACATAGAAATTTCTACCCTCATTCATCATCATAAAACTGATATGTCCTGAACCACCTGATATCAATATAGGATGTGACTGTTGTTTCTCCACTGCTACCATAGCGTTTAAGAATGCACCTGATACAACATTGATAAGTCATTGACCTGAGGTGTTTACACTCTAGAGAGGATCAAACAATGCAATTAGAAGGCTGTATGTGAGGGTAGCAACAAATACATGCCTGGATAATAGACATGGAAGAACTGGGGGGTGAAGGGGGAGAAAAATGAAGACCACTTAAAAATTACTCAGAGAAAATTTGAAGATGAGGCATAGTGCCCCGCTTCGGTGTAGATATAGGAAGGAACAGGGACACACAGAGATAAGATCAATGGAGCACTGGAAGTAGAGACTACATGATGAAAGAATAATGAAATCAAGTGAAAATATTCAAAAGAACAAGTGATGAGAAAAAATAGATACAGAAAGGCATTCTGTTTAGCAATCTGGGCATGGGATTTGATGAAGCACATATATGGAGTTTGAAATAGTTCATGAAAAAGCAGTAATGAAATGAAGGATTCCTTTCATCTTTTTTTTTTTTTATTTAGCCGACAGAAACAATTGTATCTTTCAGCTATTGTTTGGGTCAAAGTGACAAGAATCTTCATGCTGAAGGTAGTTTGTAGAAGAGCGTGTAAGTTTATTCAAATTTTACTGAATAAAAAATATAACATTTCCGTCAACAGATAAAAAAGGAGGAGAAAATCTGTAGATACAACACACCTCTCACCAGTAACACGAACTGTAAGAGGACTCAGATTCCATTTTGGAGAGAAAAAAAAAAAAAACAAGAAAAAAAAACATAGATGATGTAAAGAAAAGAATGAGAATCGAGTTTGGACATGCTTTTAAAATATCATACAGGAATTTCAACTTGCACATTTCAATGCTCATAATTACAATTTTCTTAATATTCTTAGATGATGTTTGCTACCAGAAGCAATAGACTAGGTAAGAATTGCAAATGTAAATCTCAAGCTATCCCAAGTGCGCTAAAGTGGATTTTTGCTCTAACACATATTATTGCACATCTGAAGTTGGAACTTACTTTAAACTGGTTTAATCACTCAGGCATGGAAAATACTGTCCATGATAACTTCATGTATTGAGAATTCATGCATTATATCACTTAAGGTCATCAGGACTCGTGTTAACTTTCATAATTTCTTCTTACTCACCAGAACGACATTATTCTCTGCTCAGAGACATAACAAACAATCGAGTGGTTTTTCTTGGAAAGTGGTCAAAGAAAGTGTTCTGCTGAACTCGGAAGCATTCTGCTTCTACTGCTGCCCAAAGATGCACTAGCTGATGCAAAGGACTTCCAGAAGAAACATACAACTGAGATATTAAGCTCTGTGATGGTCAATGTTTCAAGGTTAAACAAACTTGAAAAAACTTACTGCACATCTGGAATTAGATCTCCTAATTATATGATGGTTATTAAAGTTGTAGCAAATACTGCATGCTTGCAAACAGAGATACAAAGATCCAAGTGCAATACTATTATCAACACAGAGGAAAACTCTGACCATTATGGTCATTCTTTGTCTCAGAAAGACTAAGACGGATCATTTATATAGAGGTCTCATGCCAAAGGTGCTATTTATCACTTTGTATATAGGGATCTGTCAACAAAAAATGTTTTAGGTGCCCGCAATATTTTTTGAAGGTTTTTTTCAGCTGTCCATCATGCCCCGTATTCTATTGCCTTTTCACAGACAGAGCTGTTAGATTTCCTAATTTTTTGCTTGCCTTCATTTCTTCAACATCCCCTACCTCTGTTTAACAGGCTCTCTTCTCTCAAATCCCACTTTTATTACCATTAAAGAAATAGCTAGGAAGACATCTTTCAGATTGGCTGTCAGATAATGGCTTCTACATTTGAAATGTGATATTTTAAAATATCATGTTCAAAACCTGAAATCTGATTTGTGGAGATTATTTTCAGGTTTTTTTTTTTAATATTCTTATGGAAAAATGTGATGATCAGAATGTATAATCCTTCCTACAATATAGCCAGCTTTCCCAAAAAAACCCTGCCAACTTGAGGTTCCCCTTGAAGTCTGGGAAAAACATAGTCCTGGCTTCTGGTTCCTGCACCCCTCAAAAGATCTCTACCCATTTTGCATCCAAAAATGTGGCCTGAGGCAATTTTTCCCTGCATTGCTGCAGGCTTAAACTATGGATTTTATGAGAATTAATACTTGCACCTGTTTTGAGAAACCAGCGCCCTAATTCAATTTTTGTCAGGAATCTGCCATTTAATTTTTAGTCATTTAGCAATTAACAATCACATAAGCTCACATTTTGATTTCCCCACATAAACAATGCAGAAAATTACATACTTGCATATTGAAGTGCCATCTAGAGCACAAAGTACTATCATTATGATTACTTCCAATCAATATGAATAAAATAAAATGTTACTCTTTAAATTTTGTTGTCTTATCGCTTGGCAAGTAAGCTGGGCTACATAGTTAACAATCAATGTCACACAGAGTATCCCAACTTTGACTATGAGCTTGACAGAACAAAACACTGGCTAGTCCTAGAGAGTAGACGGGAGAAAGAGCAAAGAATTAACATAAAGCGTTGCTCTGTTCCCTCTTCTATTGTCACAAGTTGAATCATATTTGCTGCTTGCACAGGCCAGGGGAAATCCCTTTCCCTCCCACACAAGCAATGGAAGCTGAAGTGGAGTTATGACTCTTTGGGTGACTCAAAGGACTAACCTGGGATGCTGAAGGTGCTGCTGGTGGTACTGCTGGTGTGGGAGAAATTACCCACTTGCTCAGTGTTCTGCTGGAAGACATAATAAAATCTGTATGCACCACACCACACCATATCCATTTTGCGCATGCTAAGTATCTTTTTCCTTTGTTGGTTTTTTTTTTTTTTTTTGAAAAAGAGAGAGAAGGAGTTTCAAATGGAAGGAAAACGAATTGAAGTCAGCAGTTCACAGTAATACAAAAACCAATTCCCACTGCATGATTGCATGTGTTATTCTGGCACTGCTTATCATGCATTACAAAATTTGCAATAAAAATTGTGAGTGGGTAAATGAAAAATTGATACAGCACCTAATATATATCATAAAGTTTAGGTCCTTTTTTCAAGACTATTTTTCTCTGAATGCAGTCAGTGATATTTCTCAGCTCATCAGACAAACTGAACATCTGCTCTTTGAAGTGTAAAGGCAACTGCAGGGACTGAGGAATATTTTGCTCACAACCCTTTTCTGTAATGTATCTTGGACATAATGTTTAAACAACACTAAAACATAGCATACTGTGTGGATCACCACTTGATTTACACAGCACTGTACATTACACAAGGTGTTGAATTTCAAAAGGCTAACGAAATATGAATAGATGTAACATATTTAGGATGTAAGTAGAATTGCTTGATATGAACAATTTAATTTATATACTTTTCTATCTATCCTGTAAGACTGAGAATTTGCTACTGAGTATATAATAGTGTTTCTTTAACACTTAGAGCCAAATCCTGCATCTCCTGAAGTCAAGTTAAAGTTCCTGCCATCTTCAAAGAGATAAGAACAGTTTGAAATTTAGAACTTGAACAACCAGCTACAGCAGATGAACAAATGTGACAATTATAAGGCATTAACGGTCACTAAGTGTTTAAGCTCGTAGTATTCACTGCCGTTGCGAACTCCAAAAGTACCATGAAGTAGGTTGTAAATCAAGTACTTAGTTTCCAATGTAAGATATATATTGAAAGAAACTTTGTCTACAATTCCTTGGAAAGAACTCTATTCCAGTTTTACACGCATAAATAGAGAAAAAAAAATGAATTAATTAAGTAGGCCTGAATCTGCAGTGTGCAACACCTGGGCTCAGATCTGTTCCTAGCACAGGAGGGGAGAAAACAAAACCAAAACAAAAACCCACCTTGCTGAATGCACACTGAAGATACCTAGTGTGAGTAATATGTGATTACTTCAATTTCCCTGAATTTTTAAACTAAGTCTAATTTATTGCATAACTAATATATACCACTGTCTAAGTAGAATAATGCTTATCACAAATCATAATACATCACAAAAGCCTGGTATCAAATATCGATAACTTCACTTTGTTCCAACCCAAGCCCACAGCAGGTTTTAAAGTCAGCAGAATGGGTACCCAGCAGCAGGTACTCAGCAAAAAATGATTTAGGAGTATTGGCCAAATCAGGGAAGAGAAGATTCGGCACACAAGGACAGACATTGCCCTTTCTCTTTTAACGTCAGAACTGTAGTTAAACTGTCTTCAGTATTTTCTAATATTTCTACTTTCTAAAGCAAGAAACAACGGCATTTACAACATACATTGTAGCACAGCTCCCATTCTCTAAGGTGGCTGACTCCATTCGCTTTTTGTCAGGCAGTACAAAAAAGTTAAGACAAAACCTCAAACCCCTAAATAATGTCTGTCACAGAGGCCCATTTCTTTTTCTTCCACAGCCATGGACAGGCATACACACTAGAAAGCTCTGTTACAGGGTTTTAATTATTAGTATTATTCTGTGCTCCGTTAGAGTATGGTGGTGTCTTTGGGATCCTTGGACCAAGAGCAAAGAAATCACAACAGAAGCGTGCAATAGAGATCATAAAGAAGTATTTGACTAAGTTAGCTCATTTTACACACTAAGAAAACAGAACTTCTTTCTGGATTTTAATCTAGCTTTAATAATTTTGATTAATTTGGCATTGATGGTTTTTGAAAGTGGATGTTCTTTTCTCTCATGCTACACTTCTCTTCCATTTAAATAGTCCTTTACAGAACATAATGATCATGTTAAATTCTGTCTTTGTGCCTGTATGTCTTGTTTTAGCAGTACCTCTAAGGCAATTATTGTCTAAAGTAAAAATAATCTAAAAAGACCTTTTCTCTTTCAGGCATCTCAACTAGTTTTATTTTATTTAGTCATTATATCTCCCATTCCTAGATAATGGGAGCTCCTAAAAAATTGGCAACTCCAATGACAATTTTATACAAAGCTTTCTCTTTCTCACTTCTGCTATAACTGAATGTAGTTTTGATGAGAAAGGTATTTCCACTAACATTGCTTGTCAGAAAGCTTGATGCATATAATAGAATTACTTGAGTTACTACTGCAGGACTTAATAGTTTATATGGCTGAGGACCATTTTCATTTCAGTATTTCAGCTACTTTTTTTTGAAGCAACAACAATAACCACCCTATCTGAATTGCACTATAGGACAGCATAAACTCTGTTTTTTGCAGAATATGTAAATATAGAGCTTGGACACTTGCCAGCAAATGAGGCATACTACAGTGTTAAAGCTTACTCAAGTAATTTGATAGACACTTATGACTGCAGTGGGTTTTCAAGCAGAATGTGAATGCTTGCTTTAGTCTTCAGCTGAACAAGTGTAATATCCCCTCTGCCTTCCTGACTCCATTTCTTTCCTGGCCCTGTGTTCACCTTCCCCCACCCTACCCCACCCCCCCTTCCTGACACCTGCAATTAAAATAATCAGATAATATGCAACATTTTCTGTCTGTAAGGCTTCCATTGCTATTTCTGACTGTGATTTGTAGTCCATTTCTACACTGGAGAGGGAGAAGAGTTTAGGAACCAAAGAAAAATTCTTCCAGAGGAGTATTTAGTACTTCAGTAGGATATTGGACAAGACATGCATTAGATACTGCAATTACTTTAGGCCTGTAAATATCTCCAATAGCACCTAGAACAATGTCATTGCAGAGATGTAGAGAGAGTCATACTGGGTTTACATGGTCCCAGCTTGTTAGCACAGTTTGTTTAGGTAAGAATCTGTAACTGATGAAATCTATCTCCACATACATACAAATTTTTGCAGCTATGAATAGCCCAAGATCTCCTGTTATAAGATTCCCCCAACACACACACTCACCCTACTGTTACAGTGCCTGTTTCTTTGTAGCTTGTTTTTCTTTTATAAGACACATTGGAAACGTGTCTCATTGAAAACAACAAAGCACTTAGTCTTTTATCCATATTCTGTCTATCAGTTTTCATTAGAGAATCCCTTCATTTAAGGTAAAAGGGAACTGCTTGAAAGTGCTGAGTTTAGTTTATGGCATTGTTAGGTTGCTTTTGTCTGGTGCCTGTCTTATCCTAGGAACTGAACACATCCATCCAATCCAAATCTATAGCCAAGTTTGAGGCTTTCCACTCAGATCACCACTGGCATATCACAAATCCACAAAGCTTCTACACTGATACAAAAGAAGCAAACGTCAATTAAGCACTCAACAGCAGCTGCAATTTACTGAAAAACCTTTATATTTTAGCCTACATCAACATCTCCGTACAACAATTTAAATATTTTGTATTTTTACTACAGATGACACCCTATGGTTCGGAATATTCTCTTGACTCTTGCCATTTGTTAATGGGACAGCAATGGCAATGTGGAAAGTTTCCATGACTTAAATCCAAATGGTAAACAAAGGCTAGAACCAGGGCATTTTTATTTTTAAAAAACAGCCTATTAAAGATGTATTTCTTTCCCAAATATGGTTTTATCTGATTTTTTCCACTGTTAGCTCTGATAGGATATATGATGAGGTGGCATTTCAGGGAGCCATGGAGCTCATGGAGCTCACTGATGCAGATCTTCAAGAATATGTATTTTACACTAATTATGCAAGTTGGGGAACATTTTTCCCAACATTTTGAATTTGATTAAAAAAATTTTCCATTAATCACAAAATTTTAAAAATATTTTCTATGAAAAATTTTGTAAAATCAAAAGGACAAGAATAAAAATTCAGAAAAAAAATTAGTCAATTTAAAATTATGTCAATTCAGAGACAATCAAGTCTCATATTAATATTTTTTTAAATTTATGACTCACAGAGATTGTTATTCTGAGTTATTTCAATACTCATAGTAAGATGTATATAGGAGAAAACAACCCTCAGGTTATATACCTCCTGGTGCAAATAATTTAAGCTTTTTTGATAATCAAACATTTGTTCAAATAGAAACTCTAAAAGAATTTTCTAAAATGAAATTCTTTCATGTTTATTTCTTTGAATTTTACCTGATAACTGGCCTTGAAAACTAGCAGTAGGTGTCAGCATTTTTGTTTTGGTGCAATGGTCTGTATCTAGAAATTCCGTGATGACAGCATGCAGCTGGGAAAGACATCTTTTCATAAGAAAATGTGAACCAGGACTATATTACAATTTTTCACATGGAATGATATATCTGAAACCAAGGAAATGTACACATTGATGCTCAGTATGAATTACATTCTCAAAATAAAGATTAAAATAATATGGCTTTTACATAACATGGACTGTATAAAATAAAAAAGAAACTTCTGACCAAAGTAAACTTAAGAAAGAAAAAGACAGAGGGAAATACCTGCCTTGGTCTTCCAACAAGATAATGGATTCTTGCTCTGCAGAGGTGCTGAAGGTGTGAAATCCTAGTGCTACAAAGTCAATGAGGAAAAACTCTCACTGACTTCAGTGAATTTACATTTTAATCCTAGGATTTCCTGCCCTGTGATGTTTTCAGTGTGTTAAAAGTACTGGGATAGAAAACTGTTCCTAAGAAAAGCTAGGATAAAAGAATCAATTGAAAATCATATCCAGAGAATGCTCTTGTCTTCCACTTTATCTCCAGAGGCGCTGAACAAAAAAACAGAAGAAAAAATTACAAGACAGAGGGGAATTCTCTTTCAATATTCCACTCTGTTTTTTCTTAAAAATTTTCAAAACTTTAAACCATAAGAAAGAGGGAAAGTACATCACTAAACTGTGCTTTAATAGGCTTAATCAACCAAATCAAAATACTTTGTTGAAACCAAGATTGTTTTTGTGCACCAGTATGATATTAATTTGCCACCTGTAGGCTCCGATACCCACAGTTTTAATCTTCACTTAGGGCACAATGACAAATTGTGGCTTTCTTCCAAAGTATTGGTAGGCTGGGACAGCTATACTTGGGTCAAATATCCTTCAATTTGTGGCAAAATAGGCACATGAACCAACATGAACCAATAACAGCACAACACAAATGAAGTGGTTTGCTGCTCAGTGTTAAATGGAACAAAGCATTTGATTTCAGAAGAAAAAGGACATATATATTTTTAAATGTTTTTCCTAGGGAAAAGTAAGCATTAATTAAAAGCTCTAGGAAAACATTTCAGCATTACAGCACCAAGGTTTCTTGAATTTTCTATTTCATTGAAGATATGGATGTTTGGATTTTTTGAGCAATGGAAGAATGGAAAAACTTTTAGAGTTTTGGAGTATTTCCAGTGAAGTGGAAATGTTTAATTATCTCTTCATAAAAAATGTTTTACCCATTCTAAGAAACTTGTAATTTTTTTTTGACCATCTGTCTCAAACAACCAAGCAGATACCTGTGAGCAGTAGAAGCAGGGTGGAATCAAAGCTCACTGAGCATGCTCCTAACAGGGGTCAAACACCAGTCAGACATGTTAGGGGGGATACCAGCAAGATACCCCCAAGAACTTTTGAGAACACCTTACATGGCAGGTACAAGTCATGCCCACAGGTTCCCAAACATAATCGCCCAGCGGGAGCTTCCCAAACACCTGGGCTAGGACAAAAGGAGGTGATACCAGCTCTAGGTGTGCACCCGCCACCAGAGGAACCAGCCCACTACCACCGAGACTCACCGCTGGATCCAAGGTGGTGATAGTTACCTTTTCTCTCTCCCACCCTCCTTTCCTTCAATTTTACAGTTCTAGTACCAGTTCCTGATACTATACATTTTCTAAAGCACAAATGCAGAATTCACTTTCAACAGAATATTATCAAAAATGTCTTAGAGAACCCTTTGCAATTCTTGCAATTTGTTTTTCTATATAAAATAGAATCAAGATGCATTTTTTGTTGCTTCATCTAAGCTTTGTTTTATCCATTATTACTGATGTAAGTCATTAAAAATGGTTATAATGAATAAATTAATAGCAACAAAATATTTCATCTTTTTATTGCAAGAAGCAGTGAAATGGGGTGTTTTCCTTTTTATTTATTTTATAATTAAGAAAGAATACTACTCCAATATAGAAAGATCAATAAGGACGTAGAATGATGTCACATACATGAAGTCTATAGTTTACTATTTAATCACATGGCACAAACTAAGCTAGTATATGGATGTTCCTGTATTGTGTTATACAGATGTTACTAGGGCAGCTAAAAGGATTTAGAAAAATCACAGTATTGCTAATTTGGACATAACCATTAAACACTATGGCTTTATTACTATGGTTTAATAGCCAGACAATAACCAGGATTGATGATATTGATTAGGAAGAAAGAGCTTTTTCTCTGCTTTTTTATTAACACAATGGGTTTTGGTCAAACTGCACTTGCTTTTGAAGTAAAATACATCAAACCTCTCTATATATAGAGGGAGATAATATCTGGCAGTTAGTAAAAGAAACAAAAAGAACATAAGAGAGAGTGTAACATAGCAGAGAGAAAGGACATAGATCAGGCCAAGGAGAAAATAAAAGTAGAAGGAGAACGAGGCGGGAAGAAGGAGCGTGGGTGGGGAAGAGACAGAAAAAACACCAACATAAATTTATATTTTGAGGACTACCTCCACAGACTGGAGAACTACAAATGTGTTTTTATGTTTAAGAGGTCAGATTAGTCTTGTCATAATTCTAAAAACTCAGAAATCATAACTCAAAAAATGAGTGGCTAGAGACCTGGCTTGTATATCATCTCTACTCTTTCACTGCCATATTCCAAAAAGATTTTTAAAGACGGTGAGAAGCAACTCTCTTCTCTGTGCGACAGATAAACCCTTTGCTTTTCTTGCATAGCATAGAAAAGCAGCAGACTGTTTTACAAACATGTCATTTGTGAGGGGTAGAGTTGAATTGCATAATAAGCCCATCAAGATCACTGGAATGTTAGTTAAAACCTGAAAACCAAAAGTGCATTCCTTACACCACTGTAGAAATCGATCCAACTCTTGACAGAAAACATTCTTCCTGAAATATATTTCATGTCTCATGCTGAATTATGTCAGAAATTGCTTCAACTCTTCTCCCACAGTATAATCTGACCCTTTGCCAATGTGCTCAAACAAATCATGCCACCTATCAGGTTAGAGGACATATAATTACAGGTGTATGGGGTAATCTATTCAGTCTGAATACTCAGCAGCTAGAAACTCCTGTCTTTTTGTTATTTTGAAAAGTTAAACAAGGCTTGAATATGCCTGAAGCTGTGTGCAGGTTCCTTACTGGCCTTTCACAAGGAGGGCAACTCTGCTGCCAGTCTGTTTATTCTGTTTATTACAAAAGACTAAGCAGCTTAGATTGAACTGAACAAGGGAAATCAATATTGCAGACAGCTAAGGAGGTTTAATTTTGTTCTGTTTTTATGACGTGGAAATTACAAGTCAAAATATTTTTGTACATACATTCCCCCAGTTGATATATCTGCAAAGAGTGCCATATCATATGACCATCAACAGCACACTAGCAGATCTGGCCAAGGACACTTAGGCATGGCCAGATTTATCCAGCAGTTTTGTAAGGATCTTCGTAGGGACATCTCAAGTCTGCAGAGTATGAAACTTTTTTTTTTTTTTTTTTTTTAAAAATTTTCACTTGAACTCTGTGCATACAGTAGAGCATCCAGTTCTCTCATAAAAATAAGGTATTTATATTTGCTGGAAATAACCTTCAGTGCTAAGATACCAGTTAAAATATTTGGCTTGCAGACCTTCATGGAAATTAAGGGCTCTGAGATGGGAAGATAAGTTCAGTTTTTTGGGTTGAATTCTTGCATAAAGCAAATGGTTCTGGAACTCTCCTCATATTTGTCTGACATATTTCAGAACAGAGCAGAGAAGATGGGATTGTGGGGTTGTGTATCCAGGTACGCAAATATAAATGCAGTAACCCGACTTAGCACCTGTAATTCAGAATGGTAAAAATCACATTTTAAGACCTATGGCAGTATTTTAGAATACCTCTACAAAAACCTGGGACTGAGCTGAATAGGTGATTGGTTGGTACATGGCTTTAGACTGTCTAAATGCATGTGTGAATGTCTGCAGAGTATTAAAATTTTTTTTTTTTTTTTTTTTTTAAATGGAGGGCAGGAACAGGGAGAATCATAAAGAAAATATTAGGTAGAATAAATATTTATCATAAGTTTTGCAGAATAGCATAAATAACCTATTTAGAAGAAAGCAAAAGAAGGGGAAGAAAGGACACAGAATGAGAGAGAGAGAGAACAGAGAAAAAGATGGAGATGATCCAATAACAGAAATATTTTCAGGACTTACAGAATGTTTAATAAGAGCATGTTGCAATTTACATTGAGAAGTGGAAAATTCAATACAGTTTACACCTCCCAGAATTCTGGAGCTGCCAGCTCAGAAGGAATAGAGCACATAAATAATGTATTTCCTGTTATTCTTGGTCTGCAGCTGATCTCCTACTGAGCACTAAGAAAGAGTTTCAGATCCCTAGGAGACAGCTGGTGCTGTCTAGCATGTTTGACTGATTTTGTGAGCAGAGCATGAAAGGCATAAAAGGCAAAATGAGAATCTAAAACTACAGATGTATTTTCTCCTACAAGAAAACTTGGAAGGTTACAAAGTTGTACAAGAAGGCACAATTAAGAATAACCTGTTATAAAGAATCATATTATTTGCAAATGAAAAGTCTCAAGTATATTGGATGGAAGTCCAAATGCATGCCTTTTTCTCTGCAGAAAAACAGGCTCATATTCTTCTTCAACACAAATGCCAGGAAGCTAATGACTGTAAAAGATTTAGATCACTTGAGACTGTGGACCTCAAATGTGGTGACATTTAGGATTCATCTGCAGTTTTGGAAAACTGAAGTTCAACTGCTCTTCAACACAATTTACATGGAATAAAGGTTTTCAAGCATTAGGTAGGTTCTCTGCAGCATATACCGAACTCATGGGTTTGCTTATTTCAAAGAGCTAGTCAAACTGGAATTTGTAAACCCCATTCCTGTTCTCCAGCAAGCAGGCCAGCTGGAGGAAAAAACACTCCTCCAGCTGCTTTCTCATCCCTCTGCAGACCATTTATTCCCCTTGTAGGAGAATTCCTCTCTCAAAGCAAAATAAACATCTTAAGCCAGAAGTTTACAGTAGACAGGCATGCATCTGATATTTCCTAATTGCAAAAACAGGCCACCAACTGACAATCGTGATAGTGCCCAAACGCAAACAACTGGGCTGAATATGTGCCTTTTCTCACAGGCTTCCTCAATTTGACCTGGTAAGATGGCTAGAGATTAATGCTGAATTATGACTCTATCAATCATCATTCATAAAATGTAAAAGCCCATATGCACAAAGATGAGCTTCCTGTAAGGATGTTTAGAAATGAAGTTCCTTTCTCACAATAATTCCCTTTCTGACCAGCACATGACTCCTCCAAGACATGAGGAAAGAAACTTTTTTAACCCTAAACACAGATGTGGAGCACAGACCAACAAGTCTCTTGGTCCTGACTCTCCTTCTGCAAGGTCAGCAGCATACTTTGCAAATCATGGCATGTTTGGGAAAAGGTGGTTATGCCAAGAAACTGAACAGAACTTGTGTATTTCATGTATCAGAAAAACTTGGGGGGTGAGGGGAGTGGCTGAAGTGGGTGTCTTTTTACCCTTCCTTTTCTCAGCCTTTTAAGCAGCATGGCATAACCTGAGGCAAAGATGATAAAGAGAAGTTTCTTGGGTCTGATAAATAAACCCCTTTCAGATATGAGGTTTCAATAATAATTTATTTTACAGGGACTCAGTCAGATGATAAAGAAATTAACTCATTAACTAACTCAACTGACAGGTTCCAAAGATAAAACCATTGTAATTATGTCACTAACCACAGAAGTTCCAGAAGTCTCAAATAACCTCTGCGTAACAGCTGATTTGGCAGAAACCCCTCAAAACATGTTCCTGCTTGAAAAGTAATTTCAAGAACTCAAGAAAATGCGACAGAAAACTGCTGCTTCTATTCATCCCTGAATAGAGCTAAAATGTATAAATCGTGCTTCATGAAAGAAATATGGGGAGGAGAATTTCACGGCACCACAGATTATGAATCCTGGGCAGATAACCTTCAAAAGATGCACACATCACTATCACAGGGAGAAAATTCCAATGAAAAGCAATTTCACACTCCTCATAGGCCACTGTAATCAGCCAGAAAATGAACTAACATAGCCCAGAGAACAAGGTGCTATCAAACAGGGTCTTGATCCAGTGAAGCACTTAATCTTATGCTTAGTATTAAGCACCTGAGCTGTTCCATTAAGTCACATATACGTGCAAATTAAATTTGGCCTAACACTAAAAATAACTGAAATAATTTCTAGCAAGTTATCTATTTATTGCATTCAGCATTTTGTTCTGTTCACAGGTTGCCCATGATTCATATTTTTCAAACTATCTTAAACTATTTAGCACTATATCTGCATATTTCTGTCTCTAGTGCTTGGCCTGAACCCCATTCACAGTTCACGAAGTTCATAGTTGTTATGAAAATGTTGATCCATCATATATTATTTACAAATAATGAGGCATACCTTCTTTTCAATGACAAGTATCGAGTATAGCTTTTAGAATAAAGTTTCTGTTTTGCATACGTTAACAAGATCGAAATTCTCTAATAGGTATATGACATTTTAGTTTTCTGCAAAAAAATATTCTTTTACTCATTATACATATTTATGAAAAGTGGCATCAATGCAATCAAAGCATAATACTTTTCTTTTATCTGGGCAGCTAGTCAGATTTTTTTTTTTTCCAAAAATTTTCACAATGCTGTACATATGTTATCGGTTAATGCATCAAAAACGAAACAGGTTTCAGAGACAAATTGAAAAGAAACGCTCTTTCATCAGCAAGACAGTCCCAAAACAACAGAACAACAAAGAAATACTGACAACTGAGCAGGAAATAAAACTTAGGAGCCTAAGAACAAACTACATTTTCAATATAGCCAGATAAAATGCCAGAAGTTTGAAATATGGATAGGAGGATAAATAAGATTAGACAGTCGCAGGATTGGCTTGAGAACCATTGAGCTTTAATCAGTAACTTCTAACACGTGCAGAAGGAAGACAAGTAACTTTCAGATAAAATAGTGTTATAGTACAGAGGGGTCAACCTTCCTCTATATAGAGTTAGATTAGGCCATTTTGATTCAATCTAAGGTGATTCAAGTCTTCTGAACAATTCAATTTTGCTGCTCCAAGGGGCAGGGCCTTGACCAAGGAAAAAGTAAAATGAGATCGGAAGTGACAGAAGGGAAGGGAAGACAAGCCCAGAAAAGCAGGACTGTGGCAGGGTGGGAAGGGACGAGTGCTCTTGGCAGTGATGCACCTGGACAAGAATACCACCTAGCACTATTGCAGATGATTCAGTATTACATCGCTACATAAAATTTTGGCAGGACAACTACTGGGAATGAATTACATCTGTAAAATTATGCTATTAAAGTGTCACCATTTGCATTCAAATTCACTCTATCAGTGGATCTGTTACTTCTAATAACATAATTTCATATTTAGCTATATGCATTTAATGTATGTACTAAAACGGTGAATAATACCAACATATATTTTTCCTATTTATCTTGTACTACCTCATAATACCTTTCAAAAAATGGCATTTTAAACGATGCACAACTAAATGAGGTTGCAGATTGCTGTTCCCTTCCAAATTGAGGTTCAGAGCTTATAAACATTGTGAATTAACTAAAACATTACCTTTCCAGAAGAAATACAACAAAAGAGATGTCTTGAATATAGAGGGAAAACCAAATCGGTTACAGCTTTTGTAATCATTTTCCATTTGCAGTGGGATTACAAAGCATTATTTAAGTGACTGCAGCACACATCAATTTCAAGGATGGGAACTAAGGGTCTCTTTCAGCAGAGTACTCAGGGAAGTATTTCTCTTCACGCTTGCCAAGTTTGTTAAATGTGGACGCACATGTAAACTCTAACGACATTATCATTTCTCACTTGTGCATGGTCTCACACTCCTGTAGAAGACAGTAAGAAAAATCTTTTGGATTAATCAAAATGGTATCAAACTGAATATAGCCATTCCCCTACAGGTTTGCTTTGGGTATACTTGATCTAACTGAAAAGACTTTTGGACACAGAAAACCCCATCATCTTTTTCATTTGTATTAATTCTTTTCTTAAAGTGATTCAACATTAAAGCCTTTTAGAACTATGAATATTAGAAAATATGTATCTTTTTTAAAAATAACTGAGGTAAAGTGATGACTTTTCATCGTCTCCTCCAGGAGAGTTGAAAAAAAAAATCTCAGTTTACAGCAAAACAAACCAGAATGCTCATCACCTCATAGTTTAAAAGATGTTTTACTGCAAATGAATGTTTACATCTGACAGTAGTGCACATGCACTGATGCTGAACATGAAAAATGCCCACTTTCAAGGGTTTACCCAAAAGCCGCCTCACTCCAAGTCCAAACCATCATCCATTTAAACTGAATCTCTGTAGGAGAGGACTTATGTTAACTTTCGCTATATTCTTCAGAAGGACCAGAACTATATGCAATAGGGGCAGCCCTTTCAGTCTAGGTCGAAATCAAATTCAGGAAAATCATATGTTGGGCAATTTATCCTGCCCGTTTTGTGAGTAACCATTAAAGAAATGTTACCTCTATCTAAAATATTGGTGCTATTCAAGGATCAAGTGATAAAAATTCACGGAAAGAGGTAAAAATCTAAGAGGCATCGGAGTCTGGATACTCATCCCAACAGTCAGACCCAGGTCTTGTCAATATTGTACTGCTGTTGGTTGCTCTCATCCATTTTTTCTTGGCCACATACAATATCCTTCAGTCACAAAACCTCACTAATTTTTCTGAATACTTGCTGTAGGCACTTTTTCTGAGCAGATACACAAATAGCCGTGGTACAAAACATGACCATTGGCTAGTTGATAATAAGAATGAATATAGCCACAGTGTTAATTAGTATCTGCAGACTGGTCTCAGGTCTAATCCAACTTCTGGTTTAAACATATTTAACCCTTATATCTATTCCTTACAGAATGATTTTATTTTGGAGGCTGACCATTGCACAGACTTCACTTCTTCTCATGAACTTTAACCTCCTGTGACAAAACTGAGCACAATTGCTGATAGAATGGTTTTTGTGAAGAATTCTTGAGGTTAACATAGATGACTTTGCTGGATCCATGATTTTGCTGGATGACTTGATTACAGAAAGGTGTGAAGAAATTTCTTGGTTAGGGTTTTAAAACATACTGAGTATGACTAATCTTTTATTTTATCTATGTGTAATGGAATCAGAGTTGGGCCAGTGATGAACTGTCTTGAAGTAAGTCTTTAAAAAGAAAGTTAGCAATAGAATTCTCAGTCGACAGGTCAGATAAGTGGAGCACTTACAATCACAGCAAGAGGCCTACACACTGTTAAGCAACAGCTGAAACATGAAAGAGGAAATCTAAAGATTCAGAGGACCCTGTAAGATCTCCTTTACAACTGATTTTTGTTGCCAAGACAATGGGATCAGAGCAGCAGCTTCAGAAAAACTGTTATACCCAATAATCATGGATGTCCAGGAAAAAGAAAAGGAATAAGCAAGAAACCATTTGCTGAACCCCACTCTGAATTTGTCTCTGAACATGAAGAGGTAGAGAAGTCTCCTCTACAGCTGACAACAGCCAGACAAAGGAATGATCTTGACGGGTAGGTGAGGAAGGGCTGGGAAACATTTTTTGATTTTTCCTGTCCTTACACTATTAACACCTAAAGGAGAGATTCACCATAATGTTTTCATGCTGAATTGCCTTGCAGAAACACAAGAGAAATGAAAAAGAAATGAATAAACAGAACAACTGTTCAACTAGTTACTGACTGACATCTTTTCTCATTTCTACAGTTTCAATTTCTTCTTAACACCTGAATGAAGTGTAGCCCAAATTCTAAAAATCTTTCACATGGCACCAAGAGGCCACACTTGAGTATATTGCTATGCTGACCCTGTGATATGAGATTAATAGTTTGTAAAAAGTAGTGTTTTCCAAATTTTGAAAACCAGACAGAAAAACTCTTGATCCATAGAATCATACATTTTAAAAAACAAACCAACAAACAAAGAACAAAAAAAGAACAAACAAAAAAAAAGCAGGAAAATTACATACAAAATTAAAATTCAATATTAAAGACACAGAAGCCCACTATAGGAAAAGGGATAATAAATTCTAAGGTGATTATTAGCTTCTTATTAATAAAACACCCACAAAAGAAAGGGAAAATAATGTTCTAGAATTATACTGGAAATTTTTGAAGCATGCTAAAAAAAAATTTTCATGTATTGGAAGCAATGTGAAGGACCCAATATTGCTATGTAGACTTACTAGTTTAGGAATAAAGAAAAATTTTATATAATATATTATATGTTATAATATAACGCATTTCATCTGAAACTTTACTCTCAAGGTCTTGGGGTTTTGTTTTTAACTAAAACTCAACAGCCTTATTGGACAAATAGTCACAACCTGCCTGGAACTCTTTATGAAAACTCAGCTGTACAGGGAAATTAGAGCAAGCCAGATGTGCAACTGCTCAAAAAACAGTGTGGGAGAGAAATAAGAAAAGATGTAATTATTTCTTATTCAGCATTCTCATCATTAAACTTCCTCATAAAAAAATCTTCCTGTCTAAGAATACAAAAGGAACCCAAGTAACACAGTCTGGAGAAAGAACCCATAGAACAATATGTTGGATCATTCTCTATAGTTTATAACCTTTTTCTGTGCTGATTCAGTGAAAGAATCTGAGCAATTTGAGAATTAACGCTGGAAGATAAAGGTTTTTTCTGTATGAAAGTGTAAGCAACATTTTGAATTGATTGGCATTCCTGTGTCATCGCTTCCCAGGGATTCTCAGGCTACTTTGTAAGTTGGGCTGAATTTCTCCATCCTTTTGTCAAAGAAATAAAAAAAAGGGAGAAAAGAAAAAAAAAAACCATAGTTGATATTTTTTATTGAAGTCAACCTCTGACAGCAGTTGTCATAGCTAGTATATTTAGCAATCCAGATGTTTAAATACTACATTTCAAGACATTAAAAGTTATTATTTTTCATGTTAAACTTGAGAGGGGGTTACTTCTCTTTTTCATTCTAGGGTGTTGGTTTTTCCTTTATGGTTTAGTATCATTTTATAATTATTTTTTTTAAATAAGAGTGATTTCCTTTCTTTTCTATGAAAAATAAAATCAAAATAATTAGCTAATTCTACAAGCTAGTTGTTGACAAGTAAAGATGCTAAGACTCATAATAAAATCAAGACATCCAATAGTAAAATTGCTATTCAAAAGATTCTTACATGAATATGTCTTTGAAAGCAGTAAATACAGTTTTCTCAGATGAATAAGATTTTCCAGTTATATTATTTTTGATCTCTGATTTATCCTTCCAGAAAGTTTTCATAATTTCATTGAAAATTATACCCTTTGATAAAATGCTTCAATAGCTTATAGCAACATTTGCAAGTTCTATTTAATTCTCTGATTTCTTCATAGCAATTTCTGCTGAGATAAATTACATTTCTGCAGAACTGCACAGGCTTAATCTTTAAAATCTTTAAGCTTTTTTAATAATGTTATACTTAGAATGACATACTTGAGAAAACATTAGAACAGGGTGCCATAAGAAATTTCATTCCATATTAAGAAACAGTAAGACAATGTGGATTTGTTTGTGCTTTGCTCCTGAACAGCATTTATGTAAGTATTTAATACTGTATTTCAAAACCAAAGTGAGATTGAAATCCTACTGTTAAGGAAATTGTCATTAAATGTTCCATACTCTTCGCTGAGAAAGTCTTATTAAACAGGAATACATAGAATATAAGGCAGATATCTTTATTTTCCCTCTTGTTTGAATACAACTATCCAAAGCTAAAAACCCACTCCTGTTATGCATTGAACGTAAATACTTATCAGTAATCCTGGAATAGAAAACCATGATAGAAAAAGAGATGTCCACAGAATCTCAAATACCACTGTGCATAAAGTGCACTGAAATAGGGTCTAAGGATCTTGATTATGAAACTGAATCTCATTTTGTTGGTTGTTGCACAAGGAACAATAAAGCTTGACAGATTAATCTAGAAGTTTGACAAACATAGACTTTTAAAGTGAATGTTCATATTGCAGTGGTCTCCTAAGCACCCTACTTGCAATTTCATCATAAGGGAGCATCAGAGGTAGTGTGACACCATAGCAGTAGACCTATATTTAGGGAAACCAGCTACCATGAAATCCAGTTGCTAACAGATTTATTTTTATGCTGCTCTAAGTTGTATCAAAGAGCATTTTTCCAATGTCAATGTAGCAGAAGAACTGGAAGGAATATATTTAGCTTCGAATCACTTTCTTTCCTTGCCCCTTTGTTGCACCAAGTGCAGGCAAGCTGTTTATTTGAACCTAAAGCCCCTTGGACAGTCTTAGCTCAACAAACAGATATGATATATGGCTATTCACACTCCTCCTCATCTGTTGCTATGGCATTTTGCCTGCTCACAATGTGATTGGACAATTTTGCTATGAAAGTCTGCACCAAAGATCAAAAGCTCTCCCGTGGCACAGTGCTGCCGCTGCCATCTGTTTTGCATGGTATTTGACAGGTCCAGGGAAGAATGGATGAGAAAGCAATACCATGTCATGCTCTCACCTATTTTTCCTCACTAGCTGACATTTTGTCCCACCTTTCTTCCTCCTGTTACTTGGAAAAATGTGGAGAAAAACCAAAATTCAAAACAGAAAAGAAAAAGCAATCAGCCTGCTTCAGGTTAGAATTCCATCTGTAACTGAAGAAACTCACAGGAGTCACTAAACAGAGTCTAATAGATACCATCATACATGTAACAGTTGCAAGTACCCTTTAGGAAACAATAAAAAAAAAACCCTACAAAGATCTTAAGAGTTCCCAACAATATACAGTGAGTTGTGCACTGGTACCCTGCTTCTAAGACATACTAAATTATGTTAAACAGTTGTACAGAAAATAAATAATTTAGAACAGAGAACAATATGAAATCTTTCTGAAAGAAAAGTATTGGGGAAAAAGTGGAAAAGATTCAGCAGCAGAGTCTTATAATCAGATTTTGTGGGAGACAGGGTTGCAACATTCTTTAAAAGAATTTTTAAAAAGAGTAAATGAAAGGCAGCAGATAAAAATAAATGAGAATGTACTGAGAATGTGTCAGTCAACTCTAACTTCAGGCATGTGAGCAGTTGTAAAATGTTTGCTTCTTATCCATTCCTGTAGAAACGTAGGAGGAAGGAAGAAGATACTACCCTTCATTAAAAGATGGAAACTGGGTCAACTGAAGTGCAGCAAGTTTTGCAACATTCTGGTTTCTGTTTCTTACTGGGTATGACAAAGATCAACAGATTTCTTTCCCTGTCTCACAGCTCTTTTAAGATAGTTTTTCTGCCATATTATAGACAAAATAGGCATGAGTATCTGAATAATATCTCATCTACCTTTAGATAAGAACGTTACAAAGACATCCAATGCAATTTTGAAGGTCTTCAATAACAATCGCTATATTTCTGAGTATAGTCTAAAAAATAACCCCCATGAAAGTTTCCTATTTATCATCCCTCAGCCTTTTAGATTCCCAAATGTTCTCACCATAGGGACTGAAATGAAGACACAAATAGTTTCCTCACCACCGGTAGTCGCATCTTTCCACCTCCCTGTGTGGGAAAGTTCTTATGTTACCAAAGGAATACCTGCCAATCAGAGTATAGAGGCATTTCTTGGGTCCAGATGAACAATTATTACAATGCAGCAGCTCCCAGCAACGTCCAAGAGAACAGCTATTATGATGAAGCTAATATAGTTAGTCCTCCAAAGAACAGTCTCATTTCTAAATTATTTACACATGTTAATTTTTTTCTCCCCATGCTGTTATGCATATGAATTGTTTTGCTCTCATTTAGAGCAGTACACATTATAGCTGAGATTTTCAAACCACGAATCCCTTAGGTGGCTTTGAAGATCTAAACCTAATCTTTTAGTTTATGCTCATTTAGAGTGGATTTCCAAAGGAAGATGCTCTTCCATTCTAGCAGGCATCTTATGTAAATTAGTTTCCGTTATCAGATGCCCATCCTTCAGTACCATCATTAATTAGCAGACTAGATACTGTGAAAAACGTCTTTAGTTGGTAATTATAATGGGAAAAAAATAAAGAAAAAAATAAAGACAGGCTTTCTTTGCTATAAGAAGTTGCAGAAATTACATAATCGATACATTTACTGCAAAATATTTCTGGCAGTACAATGACTTATTTTATATCAATATGATAATGAGCATAAACAAGAGATGTGATTAGTATTTGTGCATGAAAAAGCAGTATTACATTTCTTGTTAAACAATGCTGCAAAATGGTGATGTATATTGAGAAATGCAAACAGTGACCCACGCTGTGAAAAGAGTTCTTACATGTTTCTGAGCATTAAACCGCCAAAATCCTAAGAATTCTTTAAAGGAACTATCCCATTCTTGATTTTTCAGCAGGTGCAGGAGCAAACGAATGAGAAACTAGCTTGCAGGAAAAGTACAGCCGCTCAACACCACCTAAAAAGACCTCCATAGTTTGGAATTGTCATGGACAAACCTTTATTTTCATAATCAAATCTGGCATTGTTTCCTTGAGCTATTCTCCCAAAAAACTCCCAAACTATTCTGTTAAACCCAATGACTCCCACCTCCAAAACCACATTTTACTGTTTCCTCCAAGCACCTTATCAAGTTTCAAGTCTTAAATAAATAGCACTCTCCTATACTTTAACACTGTATCAAGTATGATATTACATAAAAAATAGCTAAATCAGGTTTCCTTTATTGCTATTATATAAAAAACCAGTTACCCTATTATTGCTCTTCTAAAGGAATCTTAAGGAATCGAACATTGAACTATAGTGACATAATCTACATAGGGATTAAATGCATATCTTTAGCCCCCTTCATCTCCCTTTAATTTTAGGTTTAGCCATGATATCCATCAAAATACAATTTTTTGTAGTACTGAAGTCATACTATGGAGATGAAGTGTTCTCATTCAACTCTATTTTGCTTCCGTATTCGGCGCATGTTTCTTTTTTCAAGTCATTAAAGTGGCATTGCCAGATCCATTAAAAATTATGTCTTGTGGATTTGTGATTTCACATGCCATTAGTTTGCAGCAGATATTACTCAGGCCTCCTGATTTCAGTACAGAATATAAGTTAAATATTGATCCCAGTTTGGGTAGAAAAAGTTATATTATCATTCCCGTGTGGTCTCTGCTAATACCCTCAGATACATGATTAGCATCCTTATCAAAAACTGACTGAAGTATTTATGTAGTATGTGGAACACACCTAAATTCTCCTTAATCTCTAACCCAGCTTCAGGATATGCCTTCTGTTTTCTTTATTGCTAGGTAACCTTTTGGTGTTTTTCCCATATACTTTTACCTGCTTCTTGACATTTGGCTAAATAACAAAAAAAGCTATTAATCACATAGCTCACAGTTCCTACAACGCAAAGAATAGAGATGCAGAGAATATTTTAAACAGTTAAGAAGCTTAATGTTGTAACTTTAATTGTCATACAATAGATTTGCTGATTCCAGCAAGAAAAAGTGTATTTTGTTGCTTTGTCACATGGTGTTCATTTACATGAAGTAGAGAAGAAAAGGTAAGCCTCCTTACAGGCCACAGTTGATGCGAGTTTCAACCTCTCTGTGCTTATGCAGGATTAACTGATATCCATTGGTTGTTACCTGCTAGCTGGGATCTGAAGGATAACCCATTCCTTAAATAAGGCAAGCTCCAAAGCAGCCTGTAGAATTGCACATCCAGTGCCATATCCACCCCGCCTCACTCCTCCTGTTGGTCTAAGAATACCACCGGCCTTCATCCTTTCTTAACAATTACTGCTATATCTACTCCAATCTACTGCATGTCTCAGAGAGAATTGTATCTGAAGTTTTCTATTTCTACTACTGACATGCATCATTTAAGCTCGTTCCAGTTAGTGACTGTCTCTACCCTTTCTCCTTTCTTTGAAGCTTCAAATTTTGCTACTTCGGCTCTGGAATGTTCACTTCATACTTTTCAGCAGTCAAGAGTTTACTGTAGTTGATCTTCATTGATAATCCAGAGTATGTATATTTTAATTGTAAAGTTTCATCTCGAATACTCCAAAGAGAGAGTCAGAAGCTATCCCAGAATAAAAGAGTGGTATGAAAGTGAAAAGGGGATTTGGTGTATCATGAAACTTTCAATAATTCAAGAGATAAAATGAAAAGAGAAGGTTGGGAAACTAATGACTTCAGAATAAATACTGACACTAATGCCTACAGAAAATAACTTAAGAAATCAGATAGCATTAAGCCTTTTGGGTAATTGCACCCTGTGTTTGCACACTGTAAATGCAAACTTGACTCCAAACCCAAGAAAATACAACTCAGTTAAAGAAATATGCCAAGCTGATGATACAGTTTGAGTTGCTTATATCCACTATTAGCGTACACAATCTTGGAAAGTAGGAATTGCTTCCACACAAGGTCTCAACATTTATGGACATGGAAGGGAACAGCTTTTTTGTTACAGAGCTTGAAGCAGATGAATACCAAAATCAGTGGTAAAGTAAATGAATATTTCATTAAGGCATTTAGTAAAGATAAAAGCAAGAAAGACAGGTAGTGGTTAAGAGGAAAAAAAGCAGCATGAACAGCAGTAAAATAATTAGGTCATGCAAATATCTTAACAGTTTCACTCTGTTAAAATATCTCTGCTAAATCAGACAGTATTATCCTTATCATATTGCATTATCCCTGACAGATGGATGTAAGATGACATACAAAACTAAGCCTAACTTTAAATGAGAGTACAAATCAATAATATAGTCAATACAGCTTCAGGATACATGAAATTATCTGAGTATACTAGTTAAATGTGAATCCACATATGGAAGTGTGTCAGGGAGACTGGGAGAAAATTAGTTTGAATAGTTTCATGCTGATATACATGCCTGCATAAAGTAGACAAATTGAGAATTGAGCTGAACAACCAAGATGATGAAACGCTACAGAGAAACAATTTACTTATGGCAACATCAGCTAACACATACATGAGCAATTCGAAATAACCATGAAAAGAAACATCATTACCATTCCAGTGTCCTGAGGCAAGTTATGTGATTTAGAAATGTTTAAACTTTTCCCATTAATCGTGTTGCACAAAAAGAGAAAAAGTAAATATACTATTTTATAGCGTTATGTAGTTATAGTTGAACTCAGGGAGATTACAACATTCACTCGCTTACTCTCTGTCCCTACACTTCTGAGTCACCACTCTCACTTTTCTACCAAGAGTCAAATTTTCCTTTTCCCCACCCTACTGACAGTAAAGGTTTTCCACCTCTGTAGCCACATGAGCTGAGTCTCATCATCTAACACTTCTTTACAGACTTCACTGATGTGGCAGTGACCATAAAAAATGAACCACATGCATGAATAGGTGTGGATGCACCTCCAGCTGAACCCCCTCCATCCTTGAGGAGGAGAGTCTCCAACTCTCATCATTCACAGCCATTTGGCTGTTGCCCTTCTTTTTCAAAGAGAAGGCAACAGGCCAGCTGGAAGGCTCTCAGGGCTGGGATCTAGCCTACTGGCTGGCAATAGGACACACATGTGTAGGTTATATCTTGGATGGAGGCATTCTCCAACCCTCCCATTGGAACGGCAATAGAGGAACATATTCCAGACTTGTTGGAGCATAGAGCAGGAGCGTGGCTCCCTGTATATTAACAATTGAACCTTCAGCTGGGAGAGCAAAATCCAGAGTTCTGGTCACTGATCCAAGTCTAATTCTGTGTTTTACATTGAACTGCCACTGGCTCCTCTTATTCTGAAAAATTACGCTGAAAAGTAAGACATATTCGAATGCCTGCATGAACTTTATATTTGCTGCAAAACCCCACTAAATGGTTTGGCTCATGGCTATGGCTTTATCTCAGTTTTCAAGTGGTGACATTTACAGAAATTGATAAACAATCACAAATAAGAAGAGGCATCTACTACCCATCACAGGTTTTCCTGGGGGCAATAACAGCAGTGCACTGTCTTAATTCACTCTCTTTTTTGTTTTTGAGCACACTAGTTTACTTTACACCAGAGCTGAAAAATCTGTTTGCAGATGCCACCAGCACTGCAGTGAAGTCAGCAGAGAGACTACAAGGTCAAAGGAGGTTGCTATTCACCATGCTAATAGAGGAGGAGGTAGACAAGCCCATTACAGACTTTTTAGTGCTAAACAAGATCCAACAACAGAAACTTCAGAGAGTAAATGAGAACTGTCAGGGATGATGGGCTGGATAAAGAAACAGCCTTTCTTTCGATCTATAAATTTGGTGACAACCACAATGAGGGAAAAATAAACAAACACACTAAGTACTATGTGGCTTATTCATGAAACTGGGTTGCTGTGATAGACACATTAAGAGATACACTTATTCTCCCTCCTTTTGCCTCTGTTTTGGACAGACCGATACAGACTAGATTCAGGAAGTAAATGTGCAACTTAATTTTGATAAATCATTTACTAATTCAGAGCTGCAATGTAGGGAAAACAAAGTTCCCCTTCCCAGAAAAAAATGTACATACCTAATGCTATTTAATAGTTCAGTAACACTTGAAACCTTTTTATTATTTAGAAAATCTTTAAAATCTGCACTGGAACTGCTATTTTCATGAATCAATACAATTGACATGTAACAAATCTTTCCATATTTATAGTGTAATTAGTGACCTATACTCCTGAAAAATGAGAAGGCCATTAAAGGCCATTTGCTGGCTGAGAAACTTACTGTTGTTAAAACAGTAGACCAGTGAAGTGGATGGTCTAGCAGTAAAATAAACACAGGAGCCTCATCTATGTTAGATGAGCATTTGGCATTGATCTTAGAGAATATAAAAACTGATTTCAGTTTTCTCTCTTCTCTGCTTTCTCTAGCACAAATTATTCAATTTTAAAGACTCCACCATGTAGGATAGTACAATGACATTTCCATTAGAAGGTAAATAAAACTCAAATGAATATAAATGCCGTTGCATGTCACTTGTCGCAGGCACTAAAATAATAATCTGCTAGGTTATATCTAAGTATAGGTAACAACAACCTGTGCTAACTTATGGGAAAAGACAACACATATTCGGGCAGGGGAAATGAAAATTTAATACAGAATAATACTCAAAAGAAGTACTATTTTATGCCATTGCTATATACTATTACATCAAACCTGTTGTTACAGAGAAGTCTCAGAACCATAGACAGTTGACCTACAATTTTTAAAAAAAAAACACTTCTGTAAAAATTGCAAAGCTCGGTTCTTCAGAGACCAAAACAAAACAATCAATAACACGTATTAGAAATCTCATGAAGGCGGCCTACTAAGTTATCTAGGCAGAAAATTTCCTGCTACATTTTTGCTGAGTGCTTTCTCCAGTTAATAAGTAATTGATTGACTGGACTTCCAACTGAAAATTTCCTCTTACCAATGTTTTTGGCCCTGTCTCTTAACTTGAAGTCTCTCTCTTTTTTTCTTATTGTTTTATTTTTTAAATCCTGACCACAGGTGGTGTTTGCACATACACGGATAAAAGCCCTCTGTGTTTTCATTCATAACAAGTCAGATACTTTTTAATGAAATCTTCCTAATCTCACAGAATTGACAAGAACATAGTGCACAAATGTGTCCCCAGAACCATTTGCAGAGTGGAAGCCTGAATACCCACTTGCCTTGTAGATTCTGTGACGATGCACACATATCTTGTGGAGTTAAAAATGTCTTTCATTTAGCTACAAGAAAATCAGAAAAAAAAACCTGAGTCAGAGATCACTGAATCTACTGTTTTTAACATGCATCGGTTAGGCCTTGTGTTATGTTGTCTTTCCTCTTGCCTTACAGAATAATGATCTATGACGACTTGACCAGTGAACTTCTTAAAATACAACTGAAATGCCTCACTCTCTGCTCCTTACACTCAGGACAAATTCTACTCTAGGCATGTCGACAAACCTTTCCCTTTTTTTCTGCGTGGAGGGAGAGAATACACATAAAATACTAATTCACGTTCAAGAATGTTCATCTTGAAGAATAAAGGTATATGGAAAAGTGGTGCATCAGTATTTTAAGCTGGTTTTGTAGAGGATCTGATACATTACCCATGAAATCTTTCTATTGTCTTCAAAAAGCATGACATTATTTGGAGTCTGTGTATGCAGACTGCCAGTTATTGCATCATGAGGAAGACCATCTGAGTGCTAATGTATAATAACATTACCTTTGAAAAAGAGTGAAAAGTACACATAAGGAGCTCCATAAATTTGTAATAAAACCCATTACTAAATGTTATTTAGCATTTGCTCCTGAGGCTTAGTGTTACACTAAATTAATAGTGTTATGGTTTCTATTCAGCAGATTCCCTTAAACTATCACATAAAAGATTAAAACCGCACAATAGTAACAATGGGAGTCACATCTAATCACATGAAGAACAATAATCTGTCTTTAATGTTTAATATTTTGTGCCTTAAGACCCTACATTATAGCCCAAAGCATAGTCTGAACATCTTGCTGTTTCTCAGGTTATCATCAACATGGACCGCTGCGTGGCTGTGTAAATATAACAAATTGAGAATACTAAACATGTAAACATTAAGACAGGTCTGACAGCATAAAAGACCATGATGCATGATACTCTAACTTGCTAAAGTCAACTTAATTAACCATTGACTTCAGTCGTGTGGCACTGTATAGTTTAGGTTCATGCAGGAAAATTTCAAGAGAGGACTCTCTCATATAAGGGGAAAAAAGATTTTCTCTATCAATTTTGTGTCCCTTGCTGGTTGTGTTCTTGAGTTGTGTGCACAACCAGAGAATATGCAAAGCTTCTAGAGCATTTGGAAGGATAAGGAAAGGAGAAGACAACAACAACATCCAGAAATTAGATTCTGGAATATTCAGACAGTCTCAATGAAGAGATGTGACTGCTCTTCAATTCCAATTCAGTGACGCAGATTTCACTTTGGGGGAATTTCCCAAATGCACTTGCCAGAACTGTTACAGACTCAGAGGAAAGGCTCTCCATTCAGCCCATCTTCCACCGTGTTGCTGTATGCCAGGGATATATGCCAGCAGACTCTTCTCACTAGAATGCATTCCTTCCAAAGCAGACCCCTTGCTGCATTTCCAGCTCCAAAAGCTACATTACCTTCATAAAGAAATACTCCCTGCCCCCCTCAGCATTAGTATCAAGGTTGCTAATTGATCAATCACTGCTTCTTCCAAACTAAAATGTCAATGGTTTGCAAACTTCACCGGAATTACTGCAAGTGCCTTATGAGTAGCTAAAGAGTAAAGTATTTGGTCTAGAAAGGGCTAAAAAAAATGGCACTGCTATAGGAATATACATTATAAACAAAACAATGAATAGATTTAGAAAGCTTTTGTACATATATGAAATTAAAATGTCATATCAATATATTTGATCCAAGAGTAATTTAAATAGCTATCTGGGAGGCAGGATTCCATTGCCAGGCAAGACCATTACCAGAGATACTGCTGTCACAGGTGATTGCAACCTGGGGAAACGTGTCCTTATACATTTATTTTCTCCTTCTGCCATTTCAATCAAACTCAAACCTTTCCAATAACACTGCCCTTTTGAGGATTTCCTGTGATTTTTAGACTGCATTCTTATCAAGACCTTAAATTAGGGATTGTGCCCAGAACTCAGGAAATTCTTATGGTACAAATAAGTAAAATCTGCTCAGACCCACAGGGATCAAAAGGACACCAGGTTTAAAATGTAAGCAAAGTATTTACCCCTTCTGAAAAAAAAAAGACTGAAGTGCCGCCACTATTCCAAGTATAATTTATGTGCATAAATTTTATTTCAGACTAATATGTACACTGACACTGAAAATCACGACTTATTTTCCTGGACATATGTTGGTTCTGATTCCTTGATTCACTATCTGCTTTTCATGAGCACAGGTGTAATAGTAATCAAATAACTCCAAGCTTAAGACAAGTTTGGAACAAGCTACTTTCAGCTGCAGTTTTGGGGGATCCCATGACATCCCTACACTCCTTTTTGTCTGTGTCCCTCTCCAGCCTCTTCTGCTGTCTTTATCCAACACAAGGGAACTTTACACTTAATCTTGAAAGTACTTTCAGGTTTTACTACCTTCAGCTGAATAAGATCTTTCTGCTACACCACCGTGCTTCACTGCATGAGATTCACTTTTTAATACCAATTTAAAAATATTTCAGTCTTTTTAATTCTGACTATACAGATTCATATCCCCCAGGTATAGACACAACGGTGATCCTTAATAAATGTGTGCCATCTTCCACAAGTAGAAGTTACATAAATTGAGTTAAGGTGACTTTGGGCTTAGCTCTGGGTGATACTGAATGCCCGGTTCCTACTGAGTTGAAATCTCATACGATCTGGTCCATTACATACTATAAATTTAATTTTAGTCCAATTTAATTTTAAACTAGTTGCCAGAGTAATGAAGTTTTCTCTGCAAAGTCATTAAATCAATTCACGTTCTGCTCACCCCCAAGCAGACATCCACAATCGCACCTAAGAAAATGAAATGCCTTTTTCTGACAGTTCTGATGCTTTCATTTTGCTCATTGCCTGGGTTATTCTGGTCATAGTGTCATGCTTTGGCTTACATTCCTTTCCTCTGGAAAATTTTAACTGTCGTTTTCTCACCTTATTTAGGAGAGAGCTGTTAAAAATGCATGTTATTTAACCTTAATAACAATAGAAATGTTGGGAGTACCTGAAGTAATATTTCTGTCTTTAAAAAGCCAAAAAGAAGGTAACATTTTGTATGATGAAACAAGCCAACTGATGCCAGGCAATCTGAGAGTAAATAAAAAACAAACCCGTGGTTATCACTAACCTTCAGATCTCCTTCTTATTTAGACATATATCTGATTTTAGGGGGAGGGGAAAGTAATTTAGGTCTCCAGAGACCTACATTTAATTAGTTTTTAATCCATTTCTACACCCAATGCCTCAGAGAGTGATTTCATCTTTAAATATATCTAATTGGATGTGCTTTAATTGAGAAAGCCTACAACACGCATAATAGAACTACCACAAGTTAAAGTACAATTTTATATTTTAATGTGTTTATATTTAATTTAAAATTCAGTAAACAGGGTTTCATTCTCTGCTGGAGTAAACTGGTGAAACCCAATTAACTTCAAAGGGACTGTTCACAGTGTGTAGCATATGTGAAAGTCTTGAATGATTAGAGTCTAAGGACACCTGCAAAGCATCATTATAATGTCAATGAAAAGAAAATATTTCATACTCCTGCAACACCTCTGAAAAGTTCAACTTCATAGTGGGGGAGAAGGAAAATCGCTCTGCTATTCCTTCATTTGATTGAATTATAAGTCTTGAATTAAGTCATTAATTTTGAATTAAAATATTAAATTCTGATAAAAAAGTGTATTTATTTGAGGAGAGGAAATAGCCTGCATCTGATAAGTTACATTCCTCCATCCTGCTAACTCTTTTTGAAAACATTTTAGAAGTACTGGCAGCACTAAATATTCCAAGCAAAACTAAGCTTCTGTAATACAAATGTTGCCACCTGAAAATTTTTCTGCATTTTAGTTCATTAAATGGTGCATTAAACTTCCAAAAACCTTATGCATGAGTCCTTTCAATGTCACTCTAAGTAAAAATAGGTTTGTAATACATGGGCCTAAATTAATACCCGATTAATTTCATAAGTCAAGTAGACATATTTTTGCTTCCTAATAACAGACTTTTCTACCTTACTCATTAGATTAGAAAATTTCTTTGGAATAATTTGAAACAACTAAAACACATTACTGAAAAATTGTTAGTGTTGGTGATTCTGCAACTAAAATTTTATGAATGAATATACTAATATTTTAACTAAAAATGTGCACATTGCAAATATCCATTCAAATAAAAATATTTTAATATTAAAAGCTGTTCCTTAAAAATATTATCAATTAATTGTTTTATCATTTTGCAATAGTCTAACACAATGCCTTAGACTACATTTTCTGTCAACTCCATTTTTCTGCATTTACATTGGCTATAATCCTTGTATAGAAATTTCATTTCTATACAGAGAAATATAGGCTCAAAATTAGGGTCTTAACTGGGTACAAATGCAACAAATCTGGAAGTTATATCCAAAAATGGGATTACTCATCTGCATACCTACCTCCTTTCTCATTGTGAGTATCTCTAAATAATTTATTGTCAGTGCAATTTTTTATATACTCTTGAAGTAAATATCTCTTGCAAGCAGATTAGAGTAACTACGAAACACTACAACGTTGGCAAAATAGATTTGACTAAAAAAACAAGCAAACAAACAGAAAGTAGGAAGCCTTTCCTCCTAAACCATTCACTAATTTGTCCAACATGTGTCTCTCCATTTTCTCTCTCTCATGTAATCTTTCTAATTTTACCATGTTTTAGTTGGAAAAGGATAAGAACTAAGTTATTAGCTGTTTATTACAAGTGTCAGTATTCTCCTTCAGTGAGGCAATTAGAAATCTAAAATAAACCTTCAAAATCTAAATGATGATAAATACTAAAGCACCCTTTTCTTGTATAAATTAATTTCCTCCTAAATTATCTCTCTTGGATTTTTAGCAGTTTTCTAAATGGAAACAGAAGAGCTGCTTTTCTATCAGGGACAAGTAAATATTTTTATTTAAATTCCTAATTATATTTGCTTTTCTAATGATATGTTTTGATTTCTCATTTGTACATTTAGTTATATAACAAAGTTTGGAATAAACTTTAATTCTGCAACCAATCTTTGCTGATGCCAACAAGCTTTGTAAAATGAGCTTTTATGTATAACTAGGAAGATCAATTATTGACAAATCTAAGATACTTCATAATAACTTTCAGTCAAACCAAGACACATAGTACTACACAGAAACATGGCAGAGATCCTCAAGCAAGCCTTTATATCTACATAGCACATGCAGAGATACATCCAAAAGGCAACACAGCTACTTTAGCATGGGTTTGCACATTTTTTATGGTGTTCTTCTACAGTGTGTACAGAAAAGCTCAGGGAATTGTCTGGACACTACAGGAAAGGTATTCAAAATGCTTCCAATTCCTTTTTATGCATAGGAAAACCATAAAAACCTAATATAAAAATAAGTAAAGCACAAAGATATCAAATAGCAACCCTCTGCCAATGCACAGAAACTGCTTTACTTATCCCAAGGCAAAATTCTTTCACAAAACTTGCAGGACTAGGATTCATCTGCTGATTCATCTCTGTTAATTCAAAGCATCTACCCAAGCTCTATGGGTCTAGCATGAGTGTACAGAAAATAGTCTTTGCATACTAGTGCTAGCTGGCTTACACCCCAGAGAAGTGTGCTAACACTGAGAACAACCACACAAGCAACTTCAAAGAATATCCCTGTACATTAGCAGAATGAACTACTCAATTAGCAGCAAAAATAAATATACTGTCTTGTTTAGAAGATAAGAGTCTCCCCAGGAGAAAATTAGGCTAAGTGGAGCTACATAGATGCTTCTAGTCTCTGTGTTATTATATTTAAAGTCAACAAAGGTACTCTTAAATATACACCACAATCTGTAGCACAGCATACCTGCAGCTGCTCTAAAGATGCAGTTTCATTAGAAATAGGCAGCTCCAATTACTACAATTTGGCAGGCTGGTTAACACAAAGGATTAGCAAAGGCAACCTTTACTCACTGCCCTGAATGAGAATTATGCGTTGTAAAAATACCTGTGTCAGGCAGAAAGTGCAATTGTTATACACTAGCTCCAAGTCGACTTTAAACTCCAAATCAGTGGTGAAAAGGTTGAGGAACTCACACATAAACAACAAAGAAGGATCAAGGACCAATTACTGGCAGCAGCTTTGTGAAGAATTTTGTTGAACATAAGATCATAATCTTGACTGAGCGAAAATTAGAATGAAAAATGCCCTGATAAACACATCTACAGCTCATCTACACCAACTAAAATGAAATGAGAAAAATCAGAAGGAAGATCTAAAAAACTTGCATAAACTGTAATAGTAGTAAAACTAAAATTGTAGATTCTGTTAAAATAGATGTGTATTTCCATCTATGAATATTGCAGAAACCTTGCAGGGTAACAGAAGAATTTAAATAACCTGTCTGTTTGGGGAAGTTAAACAGAGAACAGCTGATTATCTCCAGCTAACCTTTTGTTTCTAAACATAGTTTTACAGCATGTTTGAGCACTGGAACAGACTGTCCGGAGAGGTGGTGGAGTCTCCATCTGTGGAGACATTCAAAACCCACCTGGACATGTTCCTGTGCAACCTGCTCTAGGTGGACCTGCTTTAGCAGGGGTTGGACTAGGTGATTTCCAGAGGTCCCTTCCAGCCCTATATCATTCTGTGATTCTGTGATGACATATTTGCGACTTTATGACATAATGTAAAAATGGATACGAGTCTATAGTACATAATGCATGGGAGTAGAATCTCTTAATATTCTTAGTGCACAGTGTAGACGCAATATCACTCACACAGGCATAAATATTCTAGACTTGTGCCCAATGACGCTACACCTTCCTGCTGGAAATATCTAATAAAAGTTTGAGCTATTCAGAGTAAATCTGGCCAAGTGGTATAACATGGAAGCATACCACTGTCATATTTTTAAATAGTGGCAGTTTTGAATATTTTTCATGACGCTTTTTCTTCTGCTAAGTATCCTTTAATTCTCTGATTGGATTTGCTAGATTTCTGTGAATGTCACTGAATAAATCAGAACACCAGACCACATTCTCTGAATTTCTGCCACAAAATTAACTGCCAATAATGAGTAGCAGATACTGCATTGTAGTAAAATAGACAGATGGTCAGTTAATCTTAGGCCTTGGCAAAAACCAAAAGAGAATATTACTAAATAATAAAATAAACAAATGCATCAAATCCAGTCTGTCTTAGTCTGGATATGAAAATTAAAGTCTATTCATGTTATTCTTGTCCAAATATCATGAGTATATTACACTAAATAAAATTTCCCAGGAAATAATTCTCTCAAGCCAGAATTAAACTGTTCATACTGCTTCAGTAATAGCCAAGTAGGATTGAAAAATATATTGAAAACAGGGATACTTTAAAGGGACCACACTTAAAATTTAAGTGTTCTCTAAAAATTTACTGACATGCTATAAACTATAAAACTAGACATAATTTCATTTCCAAGAAGGTTTGAGAGAAAAAGGATCAGTGATATCAACTATACAATATTTTTAAAAACTGAAAACAAAGTAGTGATTTCATACTTTCATTTACATTAAATGAGTTTTCAATTCATGGAAATGTTGATTAAAAATATCAAAAAATATAAAATTAGGAAAAAAGAAAAAGGTGCAAATACTCTTGAAATTTAAGTGTGATCTTCCAGATTGGTTTTATCTCCTCTCTACTCTAAAATTTCAGATACTTAGCATGTAACACGCTACTTTATATGAAATTTTTATGGGATTTGCCTCTCAGATTTTTATTTTTTTTTAAATTAACAATTCTATTTGTGGTTTTCTTTTTTCTTACTCAAAGAAAGTGCAATCTCTAGTTCTTCTAGTCCTTCCATTCCTATCTTTTATAATATCTCTGCCTAATAATAACCGCCAACAAGCAGTTCAGAGTGAAGTTAAATGATATCCACACACGCATTTTATTCACTAAGCAGAGTTCATACAGACTTACAACAGATTAAATGCTTCTCGGATAAAACGTTGTGATGTGCATCTACCACCTATCATGTTGCATAGTAAAGGAAAAAGGTTACTCCTTAGTCTCTGTGGAAATTTTAATACTATCACCAACAACAAATACCTGCAACACTTATGTTCAAAGCCAGAAATAAGATGATAAAAATATAATTTCAGTACTTTTAACAGTCACAAATAAACAAAAATAAATGGAGGAAAATTGATGCACATGACATGAACAAAGAAGGAATCTCTTAGGAATAATCAGAGAGAAAGAAATTTTTGACTTTTTTTGCAGAAATCTTTACAGGAAAATGAGTCGAACAGAAACTGGGACAGTCAGGTAGACAAATGGAGATAAACACAAAGAAATGAATGTAACACACACACACACAAAAAGTGAACAGCAACAAAACCCACAAAAAAACCCCAGAGGAATCCCTGTACAAAGCTGTTGAAGACAAAAAAAAAAAAAAAGCTGTAGTCTACCAATAACACAGAAAAATGTCAAGAGGAAGAGAGTTATAGACCAGTCAAACATTTTTGGGATGATAGTTTGTTTTTAAAATGCAAATTACTCCCAAAGCATCTATCAACCAGAACAAAATTTGAAATCACAGAGAAATCAAGACTTTAACATAACAGATTATTCCATGTTAACAACTAGAATTTCACAATTGTATATCAACTGTTTTTCTTGATATTTTTGGAATAAAGATTTGAGATTGAAAACTCTTTTAAGAAATAAAGAAAAGCCCTTAAAGATTAATGGAAAAAAAATGTTAATTGCATTGGTTAACTTAAGTGCTAATGAGATCAGAAGTAATGGAAAAACCCTCATATGATTACTGAAATATGCTAGAGACATTCTATTGCCAGATGGTATAGCTTATTGCTTAGGAAATCTATTCAGAAAAGGGAAAATGAAATTCTGGCCAATATTTTTCAAAAGCATATATGAAACGCTTAGTCAGGATGATAGAAGAAATCTGTCTTCCACAAGGATTTTGTTAGAAATGCCACTGCTTTCAAATTATGAAACAGTGATGTAAAGGAAAAATGAAAGGGGAAAGAATAATTATTATAAAACGTGTGCAGAACTTACATCTTCTTTACACTCACTGGCGAGGGAGCTAGATTCCTAATTAGAATTCAATCATCACTGATTTTCCGTCTGCTTTTGGGTTGTCTGTATTCCAGGTAGATTCACAGGAGGAAAAAAAACCTAAAACCCAAAGCCAAGAACACACACTGTTCAAAGTTTGGTGGTACAGTACATTCTTCCTAGTCTAGAAGTATAAAGTCATAATGCTTTCCTAATTAGTCAACAGATCATTGGATCTGATTTGAACCAGCACCAGACTCCGCTGGAACTCAAGCAACCAGAGTGAGGATTTGGTCCCCAGGTTTTAACTGGTGAAAAAAACACCTAACCACATTTGAAACATCCTCTCTCCTGTTTCTGAGCGACACTGGATCTTGACACTGCAAATGCAGCAGACTGCTAAAAAGTGGGAAAAACCACGTAGCATCAGCATCAAAATTCTTGAACTTTTGATTGCTATGACTGGATAGGGTGAGGCAAGTGATAAAGAATCCTTGTACTTCTATCCAGTCAGTCTGACCATCCCTTTTTAGGAATAGCAGCACATTACACAGCTGTCCCAATACTTTAAGCCAAGAAGAGAAAATTAAGTAAGAGCTAAGCGAAGGCAAACAAATTCAAATCAGTGCTTTCATAGGCAGCTAAGCAGGGGTTTCCAGATTTGAAAAATTTGCCAAGGATAACAAACAAGGAAATCTGTAAAAGGTGAAGGGAGATGAATACAATAATTTGTCCTTCAATTTTTCAACATCTTCAGAAAACTGCATGTTGATGAGCCCTGTAATACACAACTATTGGGAGTTAAATGAAAACCAGGAAACTAATCTCATGAGTTACTAGGTTATTATTTTATGAGATGGGTTTTGTGTCTTTTTTTTATATTGGGAGACTTATCATACCAATAGGGCACTGTGAAAAATATAAGCCCTTGAGGTTTTGCTGTTAAAAATCAAATCATTTTTTCCAGAAGTTTGCCTGGCAATGTCATTAAAGACACAGCTGGCATTATAGCTCTGTATGTAAACATAACAGCCAGACTCTTGCTGTTGTGCTTTTCTTGTTCTTTTGTTTCATTTCTACTTCCTTTACTTTGTATTGTACCAGGAAAATCAACCAGTTACCCCTATCAGTATGCATATACCACAAGGCTCAAAAAAACCCAACAAAAAAAGCCCCAGCAAAAAAACCCTCTTGAAAAAGGAAACAACAACATCCAAATCACATAAGCAGATAGGTTACATGAGCTTCATCTCACCCAGTTGTTTTAAAGCAAGAAAACCATATTTTTAAACAAAGACATTGAAGAGGGAAAAGAAAAAACCAACAGTCACCCCATCAACTGAGATGGGTGGTAATGAAAATTCACCCTTTTAGGTGTTACATGTAGAAAGATCAATCAAAGGGTCAAGGCAGATTTTCACAGTGAGCCTGATCAAGGGCCATCATACTGTGAATTGGGTCCAAATCAACTATAACAGCATCCAACTACTCTTGGAATGCTAACGATAACGAAAAAATGAAAAATCAGCTTTTTAGAGTTGAAACCTTTTATTCAAAAGCTCCTTTCCCACATATTCAAAGTTATAACTACTAATTTTGCTACAGGCTTGCAAGTACACCAGTAGAGCTGCCTGGAACCAAAATTCCACTTTTTCTCCACTATGTTAGCCCACAGATCCTTTGGGTCAAAATAGGACCTTTAGGTCAAAATAGGTCTGAAAAAACGTCACTATCAAGGACTACATAAATCTAACCTTCCAGTAGAGTGAGCTGGCTGGTAGGTTTCTGGGAACTGCATGGACAATGCAAAAACATCATTCAATTCATTAATACTGGCTAAAAAAAGAAGAGAGTTAAGCCAATGTTGACGACTTCTGATAATTCCAGCCTTTATATCTGAAGTACGTTTCTGTGAATAAAATGGATCATTAAAAAATAAAGGTGATTTTCCATCTTCTTTCTTCTCTGCTGTGTTGGAAAAGTCTTCGCTTAAGCTGGTTAAAGTATCAGTTAGATTAGAAGTTCTGACATCGCATTCCACTATCATTCATTGTCATACATAGACCTTCAAAGCTAAGGCTTTGGTCATCTTTCACAATACCTAGCAGAAGTTATAAATACCTAAACCGATGACTAAAATGTAAGGATGTAGCTGAAAAAACAAATGAATCCAAAAAGCTGTCAAGAAAATTAAGAACATCATGTCAGCACAGAACACAATTTCTCAGCTACCTAGGAAGCAAAACAAATTGCGTTAATCTTGTTAAATTTATTGCAATGCTGACACTTAAAAATTCACACAGAATATGCATAGGTGTTACCAAGTTCAACAATTACTTAACATATTTAAGTTTCATTACAAATAAACCTTATTAGTCAGTATGTCTATCTAATGAAAAATTTAATCCTGTTTAAAAATCAAATTGAATTTAAACGCGTTTCATTTCTGTATCATTCTCACAGTTAGAAAAAACTTTGTCCTCTTTGACCAGGGTTTGAATCAGGACTTTGGGTAAATGATGGATAAAGTGATCTTGTCGTTGTCTCAGATGATTCTGAATATGAAACCAGGAGGAAATCAGTTGGCAAAATAAGAAGCTCAAGAGCAGAGAAAAACGATAAAGTCTTATCTAGCAGGATCTGAAGTATCAATCTTCAGAGAATAAACTCCTCAGCAGGCAGTAGAGTGTTACCTGACTTTCTTACAGCACTGAAGGAAGAAGGAAGAAGAATGGAGATTGCCGGAAGGGAGAGAGAAGTGACCCAACAGTCATTTGCGGGGAGTAGCTTTTGTAGCAGTAAAACAGGAATAACATTTTGGAGACATGCTGAGAGCAGGGAGAAGGATGGAACACATAGTTCTCAGTAGTCGCTTGGATAACTGTCCAGTCACATTTACCAGGAGCTTTGTGTGTTCGTTTCTGAGTTTGAGGAAAAACATGCTGGCAAAGAGAGTACTGGAGGTCAGTTTTCTACCTGAACCAACTAACGCAAAAAATTTATAATCTTTTTCCTTTCCTACTACCAATGAAAACAGAGCACTGACAGGAATTAAACTGCTGAAATTCTTTAACTATGCACACTCTTTCTTAAATTCTTCCTCTCTTGCTACATAGGATATTTAAAATTCAACCAGTGGCTGCTATAGTAGTGTGTTTATCATACAATGTTGCCATTGAGCCAGATTTGCATATAAAGCAAAAGAGGTGGAGTAGTTTAATCACTTGTTCTGGCATACAAGAGATTAATATTAATTACAGTCTTCCAAGTACCATTTAGCTTCTTAGCCTTCCTGGTGCTGATTACTTTGTAGCACTTTTGTGCAAGAAGCTTGTTTTACATTTATTTACAGTACATGAAACCCTGGAAACACGTCTTGTGTGTTTTGAATCACAAGACAAATGATATATGGGATGCATAAAACATAAGGTTGGAATCTATTTGCTGCTAAAATATGCCAGTTAATAAAGTCTCAGTATAGGTATATCTTATTTAAAGCCTCTGCACAGAACAATGCAAGTCTAGAATTAACAAGCAGTTAATTAAAGTGCCAAAGTACATCCATCTAAGAGAGAGAAGACTATCTATCTTAAATTAACACAAGATTTATAAGCACTTCTTTGTCATTACTCTTTCAAAGCCTGAAGAAACAAGGTAATGCCTGTATCTGCAAATTGGGTAGAGTATACCAATCTCTCTTGCAACGTGACTACTCTATCAGGGATAGGGGAAAAATAATAATCAGACAAAAGCAGAACTTTCAGCTCCTCCAAAACCAATACACAAATAATATTCTCTCAGTTTAAACAGACGCAGCAATATAATACTGATTCAGAGTGGATTCATTTCAAAGCAGTGACATTTCTACCTTTCATTTTCTAGGGAGTCAGAAACCATAACAATTAGCATGACAAAGGAGAAATGAAGAGCTATTTTCAGATGCTGATCTATAGTCTATTCTATCATCAGCCAACCAGCAAAAAAAAAAATGCCTCACCACCTGCATTTGGACTTGTACAGAAACACATTCTGATTGCAAAACTGAAATAATCTACATGCCCTAGAAGCTGTTAGAACATTTCAGGAAAACAGCCATATAGAACAAGCTACGACTTTCAAGTTCAATGGTTTTAGGGACCATATATGAGATTTTCTTCTTTATATAAAGAAGTCAACCAAATAAAGATCTCATCAAGAATAATTTAATCCAGATAAAGAAAAACATTGTGATTTTGTGATCATGGAAAACATTTCTAAAATAAAATAATATTTTGGAAAGAGGTAAGGAAATTAGACACATTTCAAAAAATTAATGAGAAGATTAGGAGAGAAAGTGAATAAAATTAAGAAATCAAGTTCATCTTATTCTGAGATGTACAGGCTACAAGAAGCATTCATATGTCATAGTTGAAGGAAGGAACTTGTCAGTATCATGCGAGTTTAGGCAATATAGAATTATAATACCCAATCCCAGATAATGAATTCTATGAAGTCATATTAGGAGTACAGTTTCTAGGATTAAAACACCTAGAATATGCAGCAACAAATAAAATCAAATGAGAAAATGGTTCATATCATTAATACAACCCTAAAGACGTTGCTCTTCATACAGCTGAAATGCCAGCAGGAAGGGGAAAAAAAGTAAAAGAAAAAAACAATATAATAAATAGGGAATATACACCAAACCTAACATTTATCAACTGATGATATTGATGAGGTACACAAATCACTTTGTGAGACACTGCAGGATGCAGAACTAGTAACTTGCCTATCATGGAAAAAATTCTCTATTATAGAGTGAGTAAGAAGGCAGAGGAAATATTAACAGGTATAATCAATTTAGTCTAGCAAAGAGAAGAATGAAGGGATACAGGAGAAGAGTTTTCAAATATCTCCTCAGCAAAATAGAAGAGGAAAAGAGTTTAAGTTGCAGAAAGAAAGACATCATGAAAAATCTTCTCAAAATACCCAGAGATAAGTAATGGAATATATAGTTTAAAAGGTTTGTAGAGTTTCTTACACTGAAGGTTTCTATGGAAAAACTCTGATAGACATTTGTAGGCATATTTGATGACGGACTGGACTGTGAGTTCACGTCACCTTCAAACCACTGAGATTTGTTTTCCCCAATCATTATTTCCCCAGTCATTAACATCAGAAGAAATAATTCTACTCTGCAAAGTAAACAAATACTCGAAGTGAATAGTAACAAATTTAAAAATACTATTTTACATACATATAAAAAAGTATATATAAGTTTGTAAATATATATATATAAAAATACATATATATCTGTTTGGAACCTTCATGGAAATAAGATGGGCTTTAAGTCTTACTATAGTTAATCCATGTCAACCTCACTGGTTTCCTGTAAAATTCCATATAACTTCTCTAAACTAAACGCTCTATGCTGAGGTGCAGCATTGTTAAATTACCCGTATTTATTAAATTACAGCATAGACCTGTCACAGTAAAATTCTCTTTGCTGTTCATCAATCATAAGTATCAAGAGAATAAAAATTGATGAAATAATACATAAAACACCACAAAGAATACTTTCACAGACACTTGTGTGAATTTTTGCATGCTCTTTTCTTCAACAATAAACATAGCAATGAAAACAAGAACACTCTTTTATACCTCTAACACAATAGAATGCCTATTTGTTAAGACAGCATGTTAAAGCTGTGATGTATGAATCATTTAGTCCGTTTGAAGCCATAAAGAAAATCCATTTGATTAAATTTCTTAATCAATATAAAAGAAATAATGCAACTGCCAGCAAAATCTAGCTCAATAATGTTTAAAATAGTCTGTAAAGGACTTCCATTGAGCACATGAATTGCAACTGTTCCATCAGTGTGAGTTATAGCTACAAGGATGGCACTAAATTCTCTAAGGCACATCTTCTTTGATAGAAAAGGAATCCCAAAAGTCTGTCTTAAATGGGTATGCCAGACCGGTATGTCTCACTCAGAATGTCAGCTTTGCAGTCTATATAATCCCACCCTTAGTATGAGTTTCTCATCTCTGCATAGTCGTGTCTTTATAATTGGCAAAGTAGAAGGTGGCAGCTACATCAGTTTGCCCTCAAAGAATTTGTCTGTCTCATGGTTAACTGAGGAATCACAGTTAGACTTTGAACAGTAGATGAGAATAGAAGGGGGTTTTTCAGAAATGTAGGTCTCTCTTAGGCTAATCACTGGCATTGAGGCTTAATAGTTGACACAATGGAGGCTCGGAAAGACATTCTACATTTTTCCATCTTGCTTCAAATTAATTTTCATTTATTGCACCAGTCTCTCCCAGAGGACATTCCGTAGCGACTTATGTAAACGTATCTACACCTGTCAAACAGATTGACTTTACAAAACAGCCATCCCCTACTCTACAAGCACAGTCAGATTTGAGTTTTCAGTGTGCAATCATTGATGATCGGTATTTACGCAATAAAATTTTAATAAAACAATATCTCAGATAACCCTTCCTCCTCCAAAAGCAGCATTATAAATATTTGGAAAACTTAGTGGGTGTTCTGACTGCAGTAGAAAATTGTGGGAAGAGATAGACTGAGAGGGAAACTGGCAGAAATTATTAATATAAGCTTCTGAAAGAAATAATGCCTAAAGGTTAGCTGCTGCAAGGATAAATTGCCCCTAGAGGGGACAGATTCTCGTTATGGAGAAATGAGCTATCACGTTTGAATAGCTTAATTTGTAAAAGAAACAAGCTTCTGAGCCTAGAATTATTTGTAGAGAGGTATTACAAGAAATATATCCAAGCTGTTAATAATCGTGAAAGAGAATAAGGAGGTGTAACGGTCAGTTTTCTATCAAGAGATAATGCGAGATGAAATGTACCTTTTGTTTAAATCAGCAGACTAACTGTCACACACTTGGTACGTAAAGAGAATTTCAAAGGTTGGAGTATTTATTCTCTAAGCATTGGTAAGATTATCATATTCATTACTGATGGCAGTAAGTCATTTGTGGAAGTACAGTGCAGTATGTACTAGAATAATGTCGACGAGATCTGTGAAAATTACCTGAAATGCACATTTTCAAAGGCTGCTAATAATAAGGTACTTTTCTAGTCAAAGTAATCCTGGAGGAAAAAAAAATACCTGAAAACAACAAGCTGTGGAACAGGCACGATCCTTTTAAGTCTATAAAATGTACCTCAGTGAAAGGTATCCTTTGCACTTCAACTTGAACAAACCTTGCAGAGGGAGGGAGGGAGGGAGGAGATGCAGTACACTTAACAAGGCCAAGATCCTCTCATACACCAAAACACCACTGGCCTTATTTTCCTTCACATGGAGTGTGAGCTAAGAAGCTTACAAAACATAGCCTATATTAAACCCCTCAGAGCAGGCAATCGGTTACCACAGCTTTTCTTCCCTTCTCCTCTCTTCCTTCCCTGTCATGGAGGTTGAACTCCCATGAGAAATACGGATAAATTTCCTCCAAAAAAACAAATGCTTCCTTTCTCTCCTGGTGACTGGCTGAGACAGTCCTGCACTTTGGAGGCTAATGGGTGAACAGAGCCAGAGAGGGTGATTCTAGGCCAAGCATGTGATCTTTAGAGCTTCTGACGGAAAGTCGCATCAGGGCACTGGACAGGTATCAAGATAATGTGTCCTTTTACAGTCTTGTTTAGATGGCAGTGGCACTGGAACTACCTCTGTCAGGAAGTGGCAACCTTGGCATAAGGAAGAAAATCCTTCCCCAGGTCAGTCCTTGACCCCTCATGTAGGCTTTGCCAAGGCACAGGGCAGGCTGGCAGATCCCCAGGGCTGGGAGCAGCCAGGTGCCCCCAGAACGGCAGGGCCCGGCCTCTCAGCTCCTTAGTCTGTTGCCTTCTCAAGCATTTAATTTTTTAAGATATTAAAAATAAAATAATGAGTAGCCGACAAGTTATTTTAGCATAATTGCCTAAGATTACTACCGTTTTGTCTGACAAAATTAAGGAATAGTGTAATCATTGCTGAAGGGAAAAAGCAGTCAAATTCCAGAAAGCTGGTGGTAGCAAGTTAGTGCATGATAAAAATATTAAACCTGAATTCTTTCCTAATGTTCTTTCCCCAATATTCATGATGAATTTCAGTACATAATGTGCCAGTATCTGTTCATATGAAAATCTCAAGATTGAAAACACAATACAGTCACACTGTATAGGTACAGTGTACAGTGACTGTATATGTCACTGTAGAGGACTTCACTGACCTTTAAGTAATAAAAGCATAGCCTTTTACTTTAATAGACTCTGGCATTATTATAATTCTGTCCTGGTTAACCACAAAAATGTGAGTTATTACATATTTTAACCAGGTCAACTGTGCTAGGATGAGGATTTTAAAACAACCAGAAAGGACTTCAGTAGATTACATAAATCATATTCAGGATTTCATAGGTCTGAACAGTAAAAATAATTATCGAGTCCTTTTAAAGGACTTGTGATCACAAAGTGTGAATGTAATGATTATATTAGAGTCAGAAAATAGAAAAGATTTGAGGATTATTTTTTTAGCTCCTTGAAGTAAATTTTCTTTTCACTTTGGTGGCAAGATGACTAGATTAAGACATGTCACAGATAAAATATCTTGCCAGGCAGGCAGTCTCCAACCAGCCATCCCTGCATAGCACGCTCTTGCACTGTGTTAAGAAGCTGCTGCAAATACACATGCTAAGGGAATCACAATGACAATCTTACCGTATTAATATGCTTTGCATGCTGCATTAGGAAGGCAAAAGTTCAACTCTCAGTCGGATAAAACACATTCTTGTTATTTACAGTTCCTGGTGTTAGCACTTGCCACAGCAAAAGGCCCTCTTGTAAGTAGCCCTCCCAGTGATGAGAAAACTGAAGCAACTTTTAATCTTGAATCCCACCACACCATGGCTTGAGTTAATGGCTTGCTTATGTTAGCCTGCTGTGCTGCATCACAACCCAGCACAACTTGTGTCACCTCTGCCAAACTCTGCCGCAACACAGTGCTCAGAAACACCCCTCAGACAATCACCCTATGCCCAGCCAAATAATTCACTGTTTGAAACAAAATTTCCCTCTAGATGAGGGATGGTTTCAGTAGTTAACTGAAATAGTTCATCATCTATTTGAGCTGGACACCCTTTGGGACAATGGAATGCCTGAAAGTAGGAGTACTGGAATTGTTCCACCATAAAATTGGTGTAAAAACTGTTTGTTAAGCATATGTTAAGCAAACTGTTTCTGAAGAGTTAAAATGTGAACAATAGAGCAGAAGCACAATTCAGTCAAATTTCGTATCACAGTTGAAAAATTATGACTCTGCACTAAAACTAGCCTGACAAAACTGTCATAAATTATATATTAAACTATCTAGCTGACAAAAGAAAACAACAATAAACCATCATTTATGGTAAGTGCTTTCTACCTAAATGTTATCTATTACCTCTGTAATTTTACAGCCTGAAAATGCATCATATCAACCTACAGTATTTGAATATCCCTTTCAATATCCTTTGTAAAGTACTAAAAGGGAAACAGTGCAATCACAAAGTGCAGTAAATTTGAATTAATAAGAGAGAAGTGCAGAAAGTCTCTCCTTTTGCATAACACTACACTTCCAGAAGCAGCCCCATATCACAAGATATTCCACATGGCCACAGAAATTGAAAATGCTACACCAAGAATGGAATGCCTTTGTTTCCCATAAGATCTTTTACTTACATTCTGTCCTTGGAGTATGAATTTCAGTGAAATATGAAAAATATCTGAAAAGTAGCAAATTAGAAAAACTGTATTTATGGTCCTAAATTAATACATTACAGCTCATCTTCCTCCTTTCTTTCTGTATCGGCAGGATCTATGTTGGAAACTTTTCTAATCTTCATACCCAGACTAGGTAAAGTTCAACTTCTTACATCTCAAATGTTTTCCCAGAACATTATGCCATGTTTTATTCCTATAACATTCTTCATTCTTTACTAGATACATGCAACATTTCAACTGCATTTTCCAGTACGCAACAGTGAATTCTGCAGAATTATGCTACAAAGACCAGAGCTTGAATCATCTCTCTTGTCTCTTTGCTTCCCTTCACATCTCCATCTTTGTCTTCAGACCCTCTTCACATTATACCTATGTTTCATTAAGATCTGAAAAGCCTAGTCTGAATTCCAGTATGCTCTTGAAGGCAAAGTCAGAAGTATGTTAATGTTTTCTTCAGTGTGGCACCTAACCCTTTGAAGGAATTCCTCACCAACACCAATGAAAATATTTGAAAACTTTTCCTGCATGAAGAGGTCAATGCAAGTGATCCAAAAATGAAGTGAAAGTATAAGGAAAGTACTGAAAAACTATCTGTAAGAATGCTTATTATACCAGTATACCAATACCAACATAGAGTTTCTTTATCTCCCCTCTCCTTTCTTACCTGTTGTATCTCATCTTTTACTTCAGACAAACTTTCTGTATATGCTGTAGAGAATCTAGAAAAGGACAACTATATTCACTAATGCTAACACATAAGCATAATCATCAGATGCTCATCAGGGAACAGTTTCCTGACATGAACATGCAAGAGGGACATCCCAGCACCTCCTGCTTCATCAAAGCAATTAATAAGAAACAAAAATCTAATCGTTGATTAGACTATATAGATTAGTTTAGTTCATTCTAATCACTGATCCACAACTGGAAAGAAAAAAGAGGGTTTGCAACTTATTTTCCTTATCATCAGGTCACATAAAGTAGACGCAAAACAGTCCTGCACAAAAATTTAAAAATTATTACAGGACAAGGGATTTGATCACTGACAAATTTAAACAAATGGTTCGAGAGAAACACACACCCTCCTCCACAATAAAAACCACCCCCCCCCCAAAAAAAATCCAAACCCAAACCATAAAAAGCTTAATGATAAAACTAGATTAATTTCTTTGACAGTACAGAGGATGGTAACAATTACTGCAATGGTGGAAAGGTATTTATGTCTTCCAGTTTTTTAAATAATTTCCTTTGATAATAAAACCCAACTGTCATTGAGTAAGGGTTGTAGTACTTTCACTAACAAAGGTGGTGTGTAACAGGCAATCATTACTACAGTGACAAGACTGAACACAAATTAAAATAGAAGTTCAACGCCTAATGAAATATCAAGTTTTGATAACTGTCTTCTTAAAAAGAATGCTAATGCATTCTAGAAAATCTAGCAAAAAACTAAACTGCCTGGAAAGTCCCTGTTTTACTTCACTTGGTAGACTGAGACATCCATCAGGACAACACACCAACATCATAGAAAATTAATGTACCATATATTCAAGTGAGAGACCACAATATGTTAAAATTTAATTAAATGTTTCTATGTTTCTAGTAAAACCACACAAAGAACTATTTTTTCTTTTGCAGTCACTGACAGGAAAATACAGTCAGACATGCATTTGAAGTAAATTACAAAACAGAGCAATAAGCAACATATGTTGTTTATAAATTAGCTTTTTCTGTCTCCAGCACAGAAAAGACAAATATCTAGAAAGGAAATCTCCTCTTTATTCAACATTTTCTATGGGTTACTTTGAAATGGTCCCCACTTACTTAAGTATCTCTTATGTGTGATTTCTACAGCATTTAGACTCTCTTTAGATTGTAGACAGCTTTTAGAGTGTTAAAGTTCAGGGCTTTGGAGCTCAATTCAGAGACAAGATGTCTACCTGCAACTAATCCCTAAATACCTTGAATATGAAAAACGAATTCATTCTGAAGAAATAATTTCATATCCAAAGCCTTCAAGTCTATTCTGCTCTCACACAGAAAATATGGAATGTAATAAGATTAGATTTGTGGAACTAAAAACAAAGAACCATGGAAAATGTGTTTCTTGTTTTATGTATTTAGCAAATCCGCTTGTGTTTTCATACACTACACGCCCTCATCATAGATGAATGTTACACAAAAATGAAATGTAAATAGATTTCTACTCACACTTTGCTGTCAGTCACCTTCCAGCCTGGCTTGATCGACTCCTCATCTCTTTTTCTTTAACTCCCTAAATGGATTATTGAAAGAAATTGTCAATTTTGTAGCTCAGAAGTCATACAGCAGAACTCAGATCAAATCCGGTTTCTATACTCCCAGTTATCAACCATAAGCATTTTTTGCAACATCAAAGCCATAAGAGTTTCAGTATTTTAACAAAATATTATCACTGTAATAATTTGATTACATCTGGTCTTAAATATTCCAAAATCTTCTGATTGGAAAGTAGGAAAATTTCCTTATATTCTTATTTGTTCATAGGAGAAAGATTAGTCCACACAGAAAATGTTTGAATTACCAATAAATTCATGAATTTTCCTTAATGCAGACTATCACTATATGTAATGGCCAGTTATAACATTAAATTCTTTCAGTATTTATCATGATGGTGCCTTAAAATTCTTATGGTGATTTTTTTAAATTTTATCTTTAAAAAATGAAAGTTAACATTCTTTCGTATAAAATACAAAACTTTTCCATATTCCACATGATGACATTCCCTTTGAATTTTCATTATTAAATAATGTTTATTCAGAAAAATGTCACTGCAATGATTTGATAACTTTATGTCAGTCTTTGCATCGGATTCTCAGCAAACACCTATGACTCTAAATTAGCCTTCTTGTAATATTCTACTATATTTGCCAATAATTTGCAAATATTTCAGCAAGTATTCTAGGCAACATTCTTCCTGGGAAGGATATTCATAGAGTATGGACTAATATATTTACTTGAAAATGTGAAGGCACTCCCAGGGAATGTTTTGCAATACTTGTCAATCAACCACTATCAAAAGTAATAATTTTAGGAACAAAGAAGATGAACCAAAGTCCTACTATAAATTATCCTTCATTTCTCCTTCTGTTTCAAGCAATGTATTTTGAAAGATTAATCCTTTCTTTAACATTGCTTGATATAACTAGAAACTCTTCAGGGTTGATTCTTGACTTAAGTAGAGGTGCAGCAAGCACGATAACATTGAATGCAAGACTTCAATTATTATTACTTAAATACATGTTTTATCAGTAAATATTCATTGCAGGAGAATTAACTTTTTTATGCACAATATTTACAGAATTAAGTTCTCTACTCAACTGCTGGTGCATTTCTTTAAATGAAATGTATAGAGCTAAATCCCCTGAAAATGTGAACTGGCACTACTTCATTGACTTTAATAGGTAAATATTTAAGTCCGGTACCTAAGTGTCAGGTCAGTCGGTCAACAATGATCACGGGGACTACATGAAAGGTAAGGAGAATTCCTCCTTCAAATTACTATCTCCTCCTAGTGGTTTGGCTCTGCTGAACAAGATTATTGTTTTAAACAAATATTATAGGAAAATATACACTTATGAAATTCCAACATTTTAAAAAACAGCATTACTTGAATTACGTTTAGAAGTTTTTCAGTTTTGTTTTTCCTGCACAGGTTTCAACTTAGGACCATTGAAAAAAGAAAAAAAAAAAATAAATGGACATGGCAATACTGAAAAACCCATTGCTACTGTGGTAACATAAGGAAGAAACTACACAGTTTCACTTTTCTCCAATTAACCCACCACTAATATTAAGATATTCCTGTGCAACATATGGATTTAGAAAAAATATTTAATAAAATAGAAGATTTAACCAGTTTTAGGCACCATATTAAAACACTATGAATTTCTAGTGAAAAATTACTCTAAAGGGGAAAAAAACTCACCATAGAACTTAGGTGTTACCAAAATTGTTTTAATTTAGAAATTTATCTCTGCCACGAGCCTCATCTTTCAGAAATGTGCAGTAATATTTTGGTTGCTTTAGCTTACTTAATTAGTTTTTTACCTAATGACAGAGAAGCAGAAGAGTCAAGGTTTTCCTATTTTTATTTTTAGATTCCATTCAACTTTACAAATGCAGTAATGGCTGTTATATTCTACTGAGGACTGATCTTTTGTGTTTGCACATGAGGTGTAGGGGAGACAGTAACAGGGACTGAAAATTTTAGTCCCAGCAGGGTATGTTGTTTAGCCAAAAATATATTGTGCTGCAGTAATGTAAAAATGTCACAGAAGAACCTTTACATAACTACTCAAAAGTCCACTAGTTACTCTTTGTACTCATCTTTCTGAGGGAAGATCCTACACCTGAATAGCTTCAATTCAAAATATAAACTCCTATTTCCTGTCAGAATCTTTTTCAGCTAGATTTTTATTTTTAAAGGTTAAGAAGCCACATTTTAAAATCACAGGATGAGACCTCTCCTGTCCTCTTTGCATTTTTCTGAAGCAAAAGGCTCTTATCTTACTCTGTTGCAGCTGTTAGTCTTTTAATCTGTTTGCATGTTTCTCCCTTTTAATTGTAAAAATGTGTCATGTCTTTAGAACATATTCTAATCTGTATTACTTATTCATTCCAAAGTATCTATGCATTTCATTTTCCAGACTAAATAAAAAAATAAAATAAACAGCACTGAAAACTACAAAATGGAAATTATGAAGCATATCGTAATTATCATTCACCAAAGTTGCTGAATGTGACATTCAAAAATGAAGTTTCAAATGCCAACTATTTTATAATAAAATTCAAATGTATGTATAGTTATTGAGAAAACATACCTCTTGGTTAAACATTGTAAATAAAATTATATTTGAACATTGTCACACCTATGGGACAATTCATGCATTTACCATAACTAAGATCACATTAAATATGTAACAGCTATTTATAAGATAATCAGAGAGCTACAGCTTACTTTTCTGCAGCTATGGTACAAGCTGCTTATAAACTTGCTTTTCTGGACAATGTAATAACAGCTAAAGGTCATCAGACAGTAAAGTTCTTTGCCTTGCTTGATATGTTATAACCTTCTATCGCCTGAAAGGTTAATGGTGCATGTAAGTGAGTAGCTGAAATATTTCATATTGACTTGAGAGAGTTGTAGGTGTAGAAACATCTTCTTAAAATTAAAATTTGAATGATTTTCCATTCTTACTAAATTGATCAGAAAAGCAAGGGCACAGGAAGGTGGCAAAAAATCTAGAGAACAGGAGATTCAAGTTTTACATATCTTGTAACTGGCTTTTACATGTTACAAAAGATTAATAATATCCGTTAGTGTTACTATATTGCCTTTTCCTTAATTATGACATTGTACCAACATATTTTCTTCATAGCTTTTAATTTGAATAGAGCCAATTGGTTTTGTTAGAGGGACTGAAATAGCAAAGACCATGGTGGATCAAAATTTAGAAGAAACGGTTACATGCTCAACTTGAACAAGTTAAACAGAAGTCTTGGAGAAGACACAGTAACAAAGACATTCTAGAGAGAGTAGAACTATATACAAGTGATATTAAATATGGTCATAAGATTGTAAAAATCTATATTAAGGCTAATAACAAAGCATTAGGATGTAGCAGGAATGCTGCAAGCTTTTACATTTCACATGCACACCTGCACTGCTGAAGCATTAAACTGGACTGAAAAAAGACATTCAATAGAGAATGAAAAAGTCCATATTCTACGTAGTAGGAAAAACTACATTTAATGAATAAATCAGAAATGAAACCAGAAATAAAACTAATAGCATAAGTATGGCATAAAGGTCTATCTTAGATCATTTAAATTATCACACTAAACATTGTATAACAAATCCTAGACACTGATCTACTTGATTTCACTAAAGTTCTTCCTAGAAAGGCGTTTAAGACAACACTAAAACAGAAAGCCTTTGAATAAATGACCAGAAGAGGTAAAAAGATAGAACTGGGGGGGCAGGGGGACAGGAAGAAGAATCAAGAAATTCCAGTTTCAGGAAAACACCCTGAAAATTTGGATTCTATAAGGAGTAATTTATATTACATACAAAATTGCAAATAACTTTCCTGGTCATATTTTGAAAGATTACACAACACAAAAAAAGTTCAGCTCTGTGCAATTTTACTTGCCATCCACATGTTGATAATCTCTAAGGTTACATTCCTATACCCTTTATTTTTGGTTTTGCCTCAGATACTCAAAAGGGAAAATGTCATCTGTTTTAACAGCAGGTGATCAAACAATTGTAACATACTAATACCAGCTTCCCTAATGTTTAGTTACTTACTGGAGATCACTAATGATACTACTTTTATCCTGGTGGCATAAGGTTAGCACAAAAATGGAAAAAACTTGCTCTACGTGAAAGCCAATATTTTGCGCCAGAGAGAAAACACCATATGGAAAATTGTTTTCTTCTGTGTCACCATCAAATGATTTCTAAATGTGGTTAAAAGCTTCTTATAAGAGAATATTTTTGTAGACATTCATATACATGCAGGCACTCCTAAATTCTTGATGCAATTGTTAATCAGCTATTTATTTTGATTATTAATCACATAGTTATATTGCTAGTACACGTTGATTTTTGCAGGCACTAGCACAAAATCTGGCATAAAAATTCTACTTAACATTTACAAGGAAGAGGCTTCTTTCACCTTGTACAAACGTGTATCTGAAACCCATTCACTAGCTCCATATTACATTTGTCATGCAGGTTACATTATCATTTAATATCAGAGCATGAAACATCCTTACTATCTGTTCATCATTTTTCTAAATGCTTCCCTCAATCTCTTTTGTTGAATTAGGGGAAGTTATCCTATATTTAACCTTTTATTTCACTATAGGAATTCTCTAAATTTTCTGTTGGAGGTAGCAGTTTGGCCTTACTTTACATCTCCCTTGAAATAACCTAAATAAAGTTTTAAGGCTTGTTGAAAAAAACAGCCATATTTTCAAGATTGCTCAAATCCTAGCAGCTCCTATTTTGCTGTGATGTTGCAATGTTTTTGAAAATTTTGATCAAATTCCTTATCTGGAAAAAAACAGAAATACAGAACATGAAGGTCAATGTAAAGGTCTACTTGTAGGGTTTTTTCACGTTAAGCAGAATACAAATACAAAGGAAGCAAAGCAGCCACTCTTTTTCATGGAATAGTGTGAGTTAACTGCAAAGGACTGTAATCTAAATTGATTCATTTTTTCTTGAATTAATTACGAAAATGTGGTTCTATACCATAACATACAGCAATAATGAACCTTTACAAAGTGAGGGGAGATAAGTTTTTTATAGTCATTATAACAATAATGTATTCTGTCCCAGAACTAATTTTGTTCTTTCTTTGGGTTTTGGTTTTTTCTCCTAATTCTTTTCAACTTTGACATTAGAAATGGCAAAATGCTTTTTACGTTCAATGCCACAATCAGAGGACATTCAGGTTAAGTATAGCACATGGCAATATACTTCTCTGATATTTCAGATTAGTTTTATTCTCCTTTTTTATGTTTCTGTGAATCTAAAATTTGTTTGAACTCAATAACAACAAAAAAGGCTTTTCTACCCTAAATAACAGCAGAAATAGGAAGCATGCATCCCAGTTTAACATTAAAAAATTCTTGGAAATATTGTTTTCAATTGAGTGGATTCATTATAGTCTGCAATAGATATTTATACTTACTTATATTGCAGATGGTATCTTAAGATAATTTTACTGTATTTCATATGATTAGGTTTTAGGCTGAGTGTTACTTCAACCTAATCTTCTGTCACTAAGTGTAAAATGCTGGACAATGTCATTAGTGCAATTAATTAAGCAGCCAATGCATTGTGTAGAGGATATTGAATTATATCACATTGGAATTGCATAACATGAAGCATCATAACCAGGTCAGCTTGAAATACTTGTATCCATCATTACAACACCATTCAGTGACACTAAGAGACTAAACTAAATCATCCAATGACTATCCAGCCACTAATTTCCTATTTCAGCCTAGTTCGACCTATATATTTCTTGATTTTCTCCTTGAACACGCATTTTGTGTGAATACTTAAAAGCAGATGTGGTACAATTATGCTGGAAAATGTGGCTACATTGTAACACAGTCTTTACCAAGAAAGTCCTATTATATGTAACCGAGAAATATAATGTGATAGAAACCTTGAGCCCATACATCATACTGGTTTGAAGGTGATCAGGTTAGTTGGATGTGTTTATCAAAATTACTTGAAGACAGGATGCTATTGCTCCATCACTAGGATACTTGAAATGTTTATTCCACACCCTTTCCATAAATTATTGCAAACTATACAAAATAAGAAATCCTAGAATTTTAAAACAGAGGGAAGATCAAAGAGGTTAGAGACGTGCAAAGTGTTATACATCTGTTGACTGGCAGAAATGTAGGTCGTAATCACCAAAGTAACTATTTCTAAATAGCATTCAGGAAACTGATTTAGCAATGACATTTTAAGCTTTTACAGTTTAAGCTGTATTATGAAATTGATGTATAGAATCATTGAATGGTTTGGGTTGGAAAGGACGTTAAAGACTATCTAGTTCTAACTCCCCTTCCATGGTCAGGGACACCTCTCACCAGACCAGGTTGCTCAAAGCAACCAGCCTGGTCTTGAACATTTCCAGAGATGAGGCATCCACAAGTTCTCTGGGCAACCTGTTCCAGCACCTCATCACTCTCATAGTGAACAATTTTTTCCTGATATCTAATCTAAATCTCACCTCTTTCAGTTTAAAACCATTATTCATCCTATCACTATACTCCTTCATAAAGAGTCCCTCCTCACCTCTCCTGTAAAAAAATTCTCACATATATAAAAAAAAAAAAAGGAAAGAAAAAAGAGAAAACAAAATTTAAAAAAGCCCTGCCTCACAAACAAATAACTTTACCTTTCTATTGTTTAATTAGTCCATCATTTATTTCATATAAAACAACATGGGTACCTATAGCTGCATAAATGGAAAAGCAGTGCCATGACAGCTTTGCATTCTTAATTCTGCTGGTACCAACCTTTAGAGAGTAAAATGTTAACACCTACAGGTGTTTGGCTTACTGAAGGGGACTGAGAAAGAAGTTTAGTTCAGTCAATTCAAAACTGATTCCTAATGATTCCCTTCCATAAATAGTTTTATATTTTAACTAGATAGTTCTCTAAACTGTCTGGAAAGATTCAGATGTTCGACTCTTTTTAGAGGTCTTCAAATGCAAACCCGCCCAACTGGATATTTAGTTCTCAAGAACACATGCAATTTTCCAGTTAACATGCTTCACAGTCTCTGATTCTGTTTATACAGCAGTCACTCCTAAACTCACTGACCATGAAAGCTGCACCTGATTTAAGAAAGGGTTCGCAAGATTTCTGCAGTCCTGGAGACAAATGTAGCACATATGGTTACCATCTTACTGATTTCAATACGTGCAAAAACATATTTTTTACTTTTCCCAGCTTTTTATACAATACTGCTTGACAAAGATTTGTTTTTACTTTTCCTGTCATTTCTCAGTAATATGCAAGATTGAAAGAATTTGTCTGATGTACTGAATCTGGATTTACCCTCCTATGAGCATACTAAAATTCTAGTGACTACTATATTTATCAACCTCCTCTATACTTATTATGCACATTAGCATGCTGTGTATTTATGACAAGCAATTGTTAGAATCAGAATTACTATGAGATTCTTAATTAAAATGTGATCTCATGATTCCTGTGGTTGCTATGGTAACTCAGGCTAGATTAAAAAAAAAAAAAATCTAAGTGATACTACCACAGCATTCTTTGTTGTTTCTAATGTAAGTGAATGATTGCATCACTACATTAACATCAACTCTGCTTACTTTACTAGTATGATTTATTTCTTCTTAGAAATGCGGCCTTAGGGATACATTTTATGTTACTTATGCTCTAATCAGAAAAAAATTGATAAAACCATTCACTAATGACAAATACATTTATGGTATGTGACTGACCTCGAGACACCGAATCCACCTGGTTTCTGATGACAGAAAAGCTTTAAATAGAAGATTTTAAATTGCCAAAGAATTATCTTTCTCACATATAAATATTTTAATATTCCAAAGAACCCTTTTTTTGTCAAACATTTCCTTTCTTGTTAATAAAGTCACAACTTGTTCACTAGTGCAAAGTAGTTAAAAAAAAAAAAAGGCGAGCTACATAGAATCATAGAACATTTAAGGTTGGAAGGGATCTTAAACATCATCAGGTTCCAACCTCCCCCCACCATGGGCAGGGACACCTCTCACTAGACCAGGTTGCTCAAAGCCCCATCCAGCCTGGTCTTGAACACTTCCAGAGACGGGGCATCCACAAAGTCTCCGGGAAACCTGTTCCAGTACCTCACCACTCTCATAGTGAACAGTTTTTTTCCTGATATCTAATCTAAATCTCACCTCTTTCAGTTTAAAACCATTACCCCTGGTCCTATTGCTACATGCCCTTGTAAAAAATTTATCTCCAACTTTCTTGTAGAAAAAGGAATCTATATGATTCCAATATTCTACTATCTCCTCCTGCAAATTATTTGGACAGAACTGTGTATAATGGCAAGCATCTTACATAAAAATTCTGGTAAAAATTAACAATTTCAATCTTTAAAAATTAAACCACAAAAAATGTTAGAAGATTTATGACATTTGTGTATTATCTTGACATCCTATTGTGCTTTTGACAATGTATGACAATTTGAGAGTCCATTTCTATGGAAGTGACTTAAAAATAAAGATGAAGATGCGTAGATATCATAGAATCTGACTCCATTCTTTATCCAGTGAAAAATTAAATAGCAGCTTCTGTGAAGAGTAGAGAGATATGCAATACTATACATATGCTATACAACTTATTGATGGAGAAACAGTGCAGAACAAAATTGCTGCTTGATACTTAAGCTCACTGCAGGATGGATGAACAACGAGGACAAAGCTGCACCACAACACCCAAAAATGTAGCCTGAGCTGTTCATTGCATACCGGCTTACATTCAAAGAAATGTGAAACCCCTCCACAGCTATTATAACTAAAAACACCATTACAGAAATTGTTAAGTACAATATAGTTTATATTTTTCTCCCAGGCTTTCATCTACGGTTAACAGTTTAGCTCTGAAGAATCTTATGGGTTGTCTTTAACATACACAGATACAAATAGTGAAGATTATACTGTTACCAACCACTAAAATACAGAACACAATATGCATAGGTGAGAAAATTTCTAACTCCAAACCATTGCCTGTCCTTTGAGCAACTTTTGATATGCAACGACCTATTTGCCACTAATGCAGCACCACACACAGTCAAATTGGTTTATCACCAATAATGTTACATATTGGTGATTACTAAATTATGGGCCTCTTAGTTTGAGTTTGCTGGTTGGCTATTACTCTTCTGCTGGGGCAAAGCACATACAACTAAAGTGACTCATGAGAATTAGACAAGTAAAAGATCAAGCACAGAAATACTAGAAATTTTTGCTTACAGAAAATTATGTCTTTTTTAAAAGGGGACAATTTAACTTGTTCCTAAATTTATTAAGACAAACAATTCTGTTTGCTAAGACAAACAATTACTTTTTCAATTCTCTCTACATCCCTCAAATACATAGATATTTTTAAATCTCTTCAATTTTGAAAATTCTACAGCAAGGCCACCAGGTGAAACCAATGAAAATCCTAAGCAAACTTACTCCAATGCCTGAGAATTATTTGAACTAGGGTTGATTCCTCCCAGATTAACATGGTTTTGTTGCTAATTTCTTCCCACACAATGTTAATATAAATAGTAATTTATAGGTTCAAACACAGCAAGAATGCAATTAATATTCTTTACATTATATTTTGGAATAGAGATGGTAAACACGTGGTTCTGGGAGTAACCATGGTATCAGGTCACCAAGGAAACAACAAAGTAACTATTTAAAATTTGCAGTTATTGCAATCAAAATTTTGCCTTACTCAAACACTTTTAAGATAGGTTTGTGTAGGTTTGAACTAAGCAGAATCTTGTGATCAGTATATCAAATATGTAACAAAACACTTGAGACTTCAACAGGAAAGACTGCATTTACTTCAAAAACATATGTGGACTAAAATTGTCATTGTATCACAGATGATGTTACTTTTCAGTTCACATAAGTAAAGCAATTACCATTTAAAATATCCCTTGTAGGTACGATATGTTTACTCGCACTGAATGATGCCTTACTCTACAAACCAATCCATTTCAATGGAATATTCTCCAGAGCAGTACCAAAACTTAGCTCCTGACGAACAATAAGATTTAGCAAAAAATCAAGAGTATTTTTCTAAATGTCAGTATATGTATTTTTAGAGGATTGTTAGTACTGATTAAATGAAATTACAACTTATTAAGTCAAGTGAGATTTTCCTGCTATTCCATTCATTTGCACTGCTGTCATCTCTGTATTTGATTTAACTACCGTCAATCCAAACTATATTTAAAACGCAAGCAAATAGCTGTTCTCTCACTGTGTTTCCGAATTAAGCTTGGAGTATGCACATCCCATGTTCTGAAAATTCATTCACATGAAAATGTTACATTAATACAAATAATACTCAAATTGAGAAGTCATCACCTCTTTCCACTGACAAAAAAGACAAGTACCATGCAGTAATTTTTGTTCAGTTGGAAGTATGCACAACAGCTTTAAATACCTAATGTAGAGAGCTCAGGAATTAAAATAACCTACCTACATTTCTTGTCTAACTAGATTTAGTTAGGTTTTAGATTTCCACATTGGTGTACTGGCAATACCTGGCAAAATCTGGCAAAACCAGAATGTAACTAGTATCTCTCTGAAAACACATTGTTTCCAGTATTTTTTAAGAAAAGGGTCTTGTCTTCTGTCATCATCAATATTTAATATATTTCATGACACATAAACCACTGCTTTCAATCCATCAAAAGTATGGAAATGTAGCAAAAATCCAGATAAAATAATTACATACACGTAGGATTCCTATGTCACTACGAGATCTATCAAGATCTGACCACTAAGTAAAATCCTTTTATTTCTTCTGGTGCTGCAGGAAAGGTGGTGGCAGACAAGGAGATAACAAAACGGATGCCATACAGCACTTTCTAGAAGACATTTGCAAAGAGTTCTAGGATGCTTTTTGTTCTGCACAGCTCATTACCTTGGATTTCTGAAGAAATCATTCTACTGTGTTTGTTAAAAGAGGACAAAAAGAACTGAATAGAAGTATTCTATTCTGAAGAAACAGAGCTCTAATGGAAAGTATAGATTTGTAACTTGGAGTGGAGGCAAATAAACTGTGAAGTTTTATCTGTCATAAGACAGAAGTTGGAAATGATAAGTATATAATTAAAACTGTGGGTTGATTTTTCCCTTGGCAGGAAAGAAGTAGACAGTCAAAAAGACCAGATACTGGAAAGTACACCTACTTCTCCAAGGCTGATTTTGGACATCCAACATACATATTCAGGGAAATACAAACAGAATTCAGCTTATGCTCTTCTGAGATAAATGACAGCTTTACTAATGAGATGAGGTTTACAGCCAGGAGAAAAATCAAATATTTGCAGAGAAAGTCCTAAACTGTTCTGTCACAGTCATTTAAACTGATGCTAATAGTCCTTTAGCTGAGAACTCAGAACTCTAAGACATGAGACTATATCCTCTCCATGTTTTTATGAGGATTCCATCATTTCAGCTCTATCCTATTCAGCTGCTCACGTTTCTGCTCTGAATAGTACTCTCTTAATCTCTTTAATTCTTTAACTTCTTTTTTTGCATAATACATTAAAAGCCAATTGTAATGGGATATGACACCTTTTTTCTTTGACAGAACAAAAACTGCCAATACTAGGTAAAACATTTTGTTCCCTACAATTGCTGTAGACAAAATGCTCAACAGGCTTCTCATTCTGAATATATTTTAAATTCTTACTGACAGATGACTTCATCAATGTCACTGTAAGGATGTTGTTCAATCTCATTAAAAAAATAAAAGGAATTAAAACCAATATTCTCATTATACTTCCTTTAGTCAATGATTTTCAGAAGCTATTAACATGTCTCCAGTCTTTCACTCTCTTTCTGATAAATAGGCTTTCAAGCATTCAAGGAAAAGAGTCCTATTTGTCTGAAGCTAAGTTTGAATATACTTGAACATTGAATGAACTGGTACAAAAGAAACTAGGCTAGATGTTGCCTTTTTTTTTTTTTTTTTTTTTTCAAGGATTATGGCTCTCACAATAAATTGTGAGTAGCAGTTTTTAGACTGATATCAGAATGCATTTATGTTCAGGCCATACAAGCAGACAGAGCTAGGTATTTTGGCATGGTAGAAGGCAGCAGGCGTCCTCTGATAGATATCGAATTATATTTGAGCTGGAGATAAAAGGACCTTCCAAATCAATGCTTAGCCATTTTATCAGACAATACAAAGAAATCCTTATCATTTTTTCAGTGTCTGATGTCTAGATAAACAGCTGTGTCAGCGTTCTAAAGTCACAGAAGTCCTTCTTGTTTAAAATTTTTATGTATTTATTAGAAGTAGCTTCAGAAACATTTTCTAAACCTAAGTCCCATTTTTTGGTGCTGATCTCAAAACATAACTAAGGAAATAACCTAACAACATTACTGAAAACATCACTGAATATATCAAATGAATCAGAATAACAGAATATAGATATTAAATGGGAGAGGTGCGTGAATAGTGTAGCTGTATAAAAGTAAAAGAGAAGGGTGAGAGATTAAACTATAAGAATGCTTAACATTGTCATAATTTTTAAGATACTAGGAAACACTACCTATGCAGCTAGCCTAAAAGCTTGGCCCATTCTCAGATAGCACAGGCTGAAGGGAACGAAGGACTACTTTCACCTGCACATGAAAATCTCTACATGAACATGAGCTCAGTGCCAGAAAAACACTGCTTTGTGGCAAAGCCCTGTTTCAGAACCTATTCATAATAAAAAGCTGCCTAGAAATGCAGTAAGTGGATGCTCTTCATTGCATTCACTTTGCATTTTATTAGGGAGGTGGAGGGGCAGTAAGTACAGAAAAGTTTATTTCCTACACAAATCCCAGAAAAGAGTTGTTAATTGTGTTATGTATGTTATTAAAACCCTACTCCCTTGATCATCCCATCACATGCATAATTCACTCTCAGCTTGCTTTGAGTTTAGAGTTCAAACTGAGTAACAATGAGGAATTTTAGTTAGAGGTTTATTTCTGTAGAAAGCAGTTTAACTTCTGTTGTTTAATTGAGGGTGTAGAGTAGATGTTATCAAAGTCAGTGAGTGAAGAGCAGAATAGAACTGAAGAAAGCCTCCCTGGAGAGAAGAGCAGAGACCTGCCATACCCGAGTGCTGTTCTTGTGGCCCTACCAGTTCAGCCTTCGGAATTAAGGAACGGAATCCCTTGTATTACAATTACTTTAATTCCAGTTCAGAAGATGACAAGGATAATGAATGCTAATGATTAATCAACTAACCCACAAATGCTTCTGTAACTGGTAAAGCTCTGAGGAATATAGTGACCTAACTGCTTTCCATAGACAACAGAAGAACAAGCTACAAAATGGATCATGCTGAAAAATGGAAACTACTGGGAAAGAGAAGCTTTTTGTACTCTTATTCATGAGGGTAGAGAAGATCTCTTAAATAGAGAGCAAAAAGCTGAAATACAGTCCAAACTTGCAAAATTGTTTCATTAGACTGCAATAGGATTTCCTCTTATAGTTTAGCAAACTTTTTCACTCAGTCTAGTGACAAATAACAAGAGCCTTGTTCCTGCTCAAAGAATATTTAATAGTTTCCATCCATTCAGTCTTGAAGCTATAATTAGTTATATGATTATATTTCCAGCTAGGGACTAGAAACTAAGATTCCTTACTCCAAGAGAGTATAACGAGAGAAGCTAGGGAAAAGCTATGCTCTTTTTTTCTGAGATGTATAAAATGCAGAAAAATTTTCTATTATTTTAAGGTTTGAAAGCAACATTTTCTCATCAAACATTTTTACAAAGAAAACCCCCATGGAAAAAGGGAAAACAAATGAACGGCTTTTGTTTCAGCTGCTGAGATGCATGCTGGCAGTGTTTTTTGTTCTCTTAGTAAAGGTTTCTGAAGTACACCTTTCACTCCAAACAAAATATAGCATCAGAAACTCATATCTTATGATCTTTACACAAACAAAATTCACTGAACTCAAAGGGAATTAAAAAGAATACAGAAGAAAAGGCACCAAGATTAGGAGGACATGGGAAAAGGAAGAGAATGGATTTGACAAACTAATAGTCTTCCCAGAAACATATACAGTTACACAACACTCTTTTGTGGTTGGTCTTTTATTTGAATCTTTTTTCAGCAAGAAATAGGCTCTTCGGATATTTCAAACTAGATATGCCATATGATTTTCTTTTATAAACTCAGTGGGTCCATTTCTGTAAAGGCGTTGCATGCCCAGTTCACCATGATAATTTTGTTGACAGAAATAGTTCCTTCAACATTTAAGCCTGTTTTGAAATGAGTAGTAAAACTAACAAATTCTGCAGTTCTTTATACAACTCTCAAGCTATTTCAGTCTGTGTGTCTATGCAGAGGTGGTGCAACCCTGAAGCAGGTTTGCAAACTGTAGGGCAGTGCATTTCACAGGAAAATAAATAAGCAAAGAATTTCTCCACTGCCAGAGGCAGTGGCACTGTAGGCTTGGACAATGGTGCAAAATTACATTTTTGTTGATATTATCTCATGCTTGCTGGAGTGATTATGACTCTGTTTGCTTCTATATTAATAGAGAAATTTCATGGCTACCTTGAAATTTCCTGCAAGGGGTATTAATCCAGCTATGTTCTGCTTACTTGTTTTGCTTCTGACAATAGATGCTAGCAATCAGAAGACCTTTAAATTAATACTTAAGTAGGAATGTTACAACAACAAGGGGGCAGGGTTTCCCTGTCTGCTTCCACCCCACCTTGTCACACTAAAGGCCACCAGATTATATCATTTGCTTTGCAGAAGATTCCTAAAATAACAAAAGCTTTTGTCATCATTACTGTACTCTCCGAAGTAAATAACCAAGAACTTTGGAAAATGCAAACTCAGATTCTTATTTCATGGGTCATTATAATCCAATACCGTTTTCAGAAAAGCAATGCAAAAATTATGCTTATTTATATCCTAGGCTGACTGGGCACTCCCATTTTTGCCTGTTGCAGTTATTTCACTCTGCAGATAAGAATCAAGGATTCACTGCAACAGAAAGAGAGCATGGAAAGCTTTGTGATACTCTAGTGAAGTGCCTTAGGCATTCACCTGTGTTTGGAAATGGGGTGCAGACCATTCTCCAATGTCCTCAGGATCAGATGTGAGTCTGATTCCTTCATGACAAATATGGCAATGTTAAGAATGTGCAGTATTTCCTCCATAACAATAAGATTCATAATCTACATTTTCAAGCTGCCCCCATGCTTGAAATTTGTTATACTATGTCAATTTATAGTTGCTTATTAGTTATATGTAAGCTTAAATTCTCCTAAGGGAAAAGAAATTTAAAAAAATCAAATCATACAATCATACAGAGCTGCTGAAATTTCTCAGCTGCTAGATGCTTTTAAATATTCTCTTATTTCCATATAGCCCTGAAATGGAAGACAAACAAAATTAATAATTCATTTTAGAATGACATCAGCTTGTTTGTAAAACACAAATTTCCTTCTGCAGAAACCCAGTGACTCCTGGGGAGTGCTATGCACTGCAAAGACTTTTGGATTTACATCAATTCTTTACCTCTTCCTGATTCTGTCTTGACTTTTCTTCCTTGTCCTGTAGCTGTACGTGCCTGTCAAAGTGCTGTGCTGTGCTTCCTAACACCATCTCCTGCTTGTTTGACTTACACTATTCTCTTCTTTTATACATTGTAATAATTCTTTGCAAAGAATAGTACTCTAAGCATTCTTGCTGCAGCAAAGGAAGCATTTTCTGACCAAGTTTGCCACCTTTTTCATAATCCCCTTTATTAATTTCCTAAGTTATGATCTGAGAAACACAGTGAAGGAGAAAGGGGCCATTGAGCAAAACATTGGTAACACAAGTATTTTCTTAAATAATTCCAGTATTTATGTCAGGTAGCTGAGATCAAGAAAATGAACAAAGCCTAAATTATTACAATCTGTATGTGTTGTGACTTAGCTGGGACAAGTGTCAACCCTTCACCTCAAATCAGAAAAGATTATTTAAAACAGACACTACTTCCCAGGTGAACCAAAAATCAGGAGCGGGAAATAAACTCTGTTTGCATATAGGCCAAGTCTTTTTAGAAAAGACAGAAGGAATACCTAGAGGAGTGCAGCCATAGTTTAAGATTTAGAAATCTCTGGACATTTCTCCCTTCCATTCCGTCATCATGGTGTGAATTAGGAGAGGACTGATAACACCAATGAAATAACCTCTAGATTACTTCTGGTTTTAACGTAACTGATATTCTGCAGCATAATTATCCCATCTCCGATGTGCACTCTCATAATTCTTATTTTAGTTTCTTTCTTTTAATACAATTCATTCCAGGATCACATTGCAGCACATATGCTAAAAACACCAGGGTGTTTCTAAAATGCAGTGCAATGCCAGGTGGATGTGCTGGAGCTATCTCATTACCCAAGGGCAGCAAAATGCTGTATTCTGGCTAATTAAAGATGTACAGAAGCAGGCTGTAATTTTTATAGTTCTACATAATATAGCATTATTCCATGCAGGATCCACCAGTTTGAATGTAATATGAATGTATCCAATGCATGATGCAACTGTGTCACACAGACATTCTTTTTTTATCTCCATTATGGATTTGCAGTATTTCTCTACTGATGAAATACAGCTCATTATATTAACTTCACAAACATTTTCCTGCATCTTCCAGGGAGGTGTTTGATGTTATTCTGCAGTTTAAAAGAGAACAGGAGATGAGATAAAACCAGATTATCCAGATTGGCTTTCCATAGGTTTGGAATGTTAGATACAGTTCATGCTAGTGTGTTAGTAATATTCCTCATTAAGTAGCCAGCCAGTTTATAAAAGCACTACAAAGGTGTATTTGTTGTATAGCATTCTATTATTTAAACATTTCTGATTATCTATGGAGAAGATACTGCTATTGGCTACAAAACCGGATAGCTTCCTACAGAGGATTGTATGGCAGTAAACAGCAGAGCATTATACATAAACTTGCAAATAAGAAGAACAAATACTATCATTTTAAGATACAAAGGAAATATTTCAGTAAATAACTGTACCACTTTCATTTGACAATTCTTTGTTTTGGGATCTGGTATTGTACATGCCTTCCCATGAGTGGAGTCCAAACTTCTCTCTTACCTTCAGGACACTATTTTAAATAAGCAACTTAATTACTTGCTGCATTCACTACTTTTCTGCTGGGCACGTATACTCTGCAGTTGGCTTAGGAATACTGAGCCTTTGGCAAACAGCAAGCATAAAATTATCTTTGATGTCTTGACCCTTGAAGGTATTTCTAGATACCTGAAGTAGACAACTGACAGCTTTATCAAAAGCTGGGAAACTGACATCATCCAAGTATCAGAATTTCTGAGTCTGTTCCTAAAATGCATGCCCTTTTCGATGAGTAGATAAAAAAAAGGCATCACAAATTAAGTCAGGCACTCATTTCTTCTTAATGTATATTCTTTAATATCTGCCAATATATTAAACCTGTCAAGATTGTTAGAGGACACATCTTTGAGGTAAGCTACTAACGTGCTTTACATCCACTGCTTGCTTTCCTCTCTTGTTAAGTTCATCATTTAAAGGAAGTATTTTTGCATTAGTTGCTTGCAGGAATGGCAGCAAGAAGAATTTCTCAATTTTAATTATGAACTCATTCATGAGCAGAACACATATCAACCTCAGCTCCCCACTGTGCAGTGCAAAGGTAACTTGGAAGGTCTACACTGTGAGGTGTCAACAGTTCAGTGACTATCCCAGGGCTACTCCACCAGGTCCACTGCATGAGCAGAGTTCATAGCTATAAAATCTTACCCACGGTCAAGTTGATGGGTTATTTGCTCAGACACAGCACTGCACCGCAGCAAGTATTCGGCGTCTGCACCCAGCTGGCTTAACCTAAAGTCCACTAAGGCTGTTCTTGAATCACTTCCCCAGCTAACTAGTGCCAGGTCAATGTCCCATCTGGTTTCTTCATATCCACCCAACAGACATTCATGTAAGACATCTCTGGATTTCCACAATCCTGCACAGCCTGTCCATCAGGTTTCTGGCACTCTAACATCAATTACAGCATCCAGTAGATGCCATGAATTATACCTTCAGTAATGATACCAAGCAGTTTGTCACATCAGCTTGTGAACCCTGGAGAACAGTTTGAATCTCAATTGTTATCAAAAGCTCATTTTACTTAAATATAATCTTTTGCAAATCTTTATAAAGAGGAAAGTATATTCAAAACACAACCATTTAATCAAATGTGGATCCAGAGTGTCAAAAAATATGGTAAAGCACCACAGAACTCTTACAGTCATTTACTGTCCAGGTCAGAGAAAAAGCAGACGAAGAGTCACAGTCATTTACCACGTTCTCTCACTCAGCAAAAGTTTTAGGATGAAGTGTAAGTACTGAAAATGCTTAGTGTTTATCTATAGAAGCAGTGCCATTGTAAATATTGGAATTTATTGCACATATTAAATTGTTGAAAGCATCTATTCTGTTGGCATTTAGAATTGGATACAATCTGAGGCATGAAAAAAATTACCTACGCCAGCACTTATCTAAATGCCACTTCCCAAAGCCCATGCCGTGTCAACTATTGCATTGCTCTCCCACAGGAACTACTTACTTAATTTTTTAAATGAAACTACTATAGACACACACTATTTCAGCTAGGAAGATTTAATGTAACTACAAATGAAGGTTAGGGTCAAAATAAAATAGAGCTCTAGAAATAGTTCTTCAATTTTTAATACTGCTCCAATAACTATTGCTGGATATTAAGGAGGTAAAAAAAAAAAAAAAGGAAAAAAAAGGAGTCCTCCTTTAATGTGACTAAGTGTCCCAACAATCAGCTTGCCATAAGGACCTCGACAGGGATTTAGCAGTGAATTGTCCAATTCTGAGCTGATATAGGCCAAGATTCTTTGGAATTTGGAAGAACGTTATAAGCTGACAGTGAAAAATTTAAGACTCTGGGAAATCGTATATGTAATTATAAATGACAGAAGGAAATTGCACTGTACACTCTCCTTACTGAAGAAGCATGGACATGACAAATAAAAGATGACAGAACATGCATCTGAATTATTGGTATTGTGCTCATTGTATAGTTGATTTAGACAAATAAAAATGTCTAAGAATTTAATCAGAAGACAGACATTTACATGAATAATAAGAAAGTCTATGACATCTTCAAAAAGAATAAAAGTAGAATGACCTATTCTGCATGGGAGCTTACGTAGACTACTGATTTCAAGGATGTTACTCCAGTTGTGCTGTTAGTTGACTGAGATTGCAAAAGTAATTATTACAATACCATAATAACAGCAGTGATTCATCTGCTCTCATATTCTCTGGCAGCTGATATTTCCTAAGTCTGGTAGGAAACTTTTCAGCTGGGTATATTTTCTATTCAGTGTTCGCATGGAGCTTGCAACTTTTTCAGGATTTGGTAAGTAACACTGTCAAGAGGGTAAAAGATTACTTTCTGCTCTGGTATAGCATTGTAATAACTGTTCAGCAGCCAATTAAGCCGGCACAACATGGAGCCAGCAGTGTAGCCAGGTGGCCAAGAAGGTCAATAGAGTCCTGGCTTGCATCAGAAATAGTGTGACCAAGAGGACTAGGGAATTGAACGTCCCTTTGTACTTCGCACAGGTGAGGCCGCACCTCAAATACTGTGTTCAGTACCATCACAGGGCCCATCACTACAAGAAAGACATCGTCAGCAGCCAATTAAGCCGGCACAACATGGAGCCAGCAGTGTGGCCAGGTGGCCAAGAAGGTCAATAGAGTCCTGGCTTGCATCAGAAATAGTGTGACCAAGAGGACTAGGGAATTGAACGTCCCTTTGTACTTCGCACAGGTGAGGCCGCACCTCAAATACTGTGTTCAGTACAGCACAACATGGAGCCAGCAGTGTAGCCAGGTGGCCAAGAAGGTCAATAGAGTCCTGGCTTGCATCAGAAATAGTGTGACCAAGAGGACTAGGGAATTGAACGTCCCTTTGTACTTCGCACAGGTGAGGCCGCACCTCAAATACTGTGTTCAGTACCATCACAGGGCCCATCACTACAAGAAAGACATCGAGGTCCTGGAGCGTGTCCAGAGAAGGGCAACAAAGCTGGTGAGGAGTCTGGAGAACAAGTCTTATGAGGAACAGCTGAGGGTACTGGGGTTATTCAGCCTGGAGAAAAGGAGGCTGAAGGGGGACCTTATTGCTCTCTACAGCTACCTGAAAGGAGGTTATAAAGAGGTGGGGGTCGGTCTCTTCTCCTGAGAAACAAGTGATAGGGAAAAGGTCTCACATCACACCAGGGGAGGTTTAGATTGGATATTAGGAAAAAATTCTTCACCAAAAGCATTATCAAGAACTGGAACAGGATGTCCAGGGAAGTGGTTGAGTCACTGTCCCTGAAGGTACTTAAAAGGTGTGTAGATGTGGTGCTGAGGGACATGGTTTAGTGGTGGATTTGGCAGAGCTAGGTTAACAGTTGGACTCAACAATCTTAAAGGTCTTTTCCAATCTAAATTATTCTACGATTCTATAAAGCACTGCTCTTGATTTTTTCCCAAAGGAGTAAGAGCAGAAAGTAACTGCAGCACACTGAGCGATGCAAATAAGAAAAACCTCACATCTGTGGATGTGGGTTACACAATAGCATTACATGTTTAAGGAGAATACAGCCTCAAGGAAAAAAAAAAGCATGCTTAAATCTAGCACAGAAGAAAAAGATGGCAAAAGGCAGAGCAATTGTGGTGACCTGACCTGAGTGATCCAAAGGAGTAAGATTTCCCTGGCTCTGCATCGTATACCCAAGAAAAATAAATATAACATAATCAAGTTTTTATGGAAAACATCATTCTGTTGTAGCTGACAACTCACCAATAACAGAAAGAAGGAAATTTATTGTTTGATTGTTTGCTTTAAAAATAGGACTGCATATAAAAAGCGAGTTTCCTAAGCAATAGCAAGCCAGATCACAGGCAGCCTTGAGGCATACGCATTCCCCAACAGCTCCTATTGTTCATTCTCTGTTTATGTCAGAGAGTCAAAAGTACTCAGAGCTTCTCTCCCTCCCCAATCCCTGCAAATTCATCTCCTTTCTATCTTCTCAGGTTCTCTTCAAAAACCAAGAGTCATTTGACTGTTCCAAATCAGGAACAGTATTTTTAATTTTGCCACAGAACACCAAAGTTGACATTTAGAGACAACATACATAAATGTAGCAATTACCCTATTTGAAGCTTATGTAAAACTTAATTGTGTATTATTTGAAGTTTACATAATGTTAATTGATTCATGTATATTTTGAGGGTTTTCTTAAAAAGCGGTTACTCCAGAAGTGGGTGATTTTTTGAGATTACAGAAAGGATTGCTCTGCATGTTTCAAGACAGATTAATCTGCGTGGTTATGACTTCGGCGTGAGCAGCCCTGTTCGAAATACAAATTCTCATTCTGACTCTCAAGACAAATTGTCTTTACACCGGCAAGAAAGAAGCCAAGTTGCTCTATAGCAATCGTTGCAGTGCTGACCCAGAAGTAACATTTGGAGCCCTTTTGCACATTTTCAGTTTAGTAGACAACCTGCTGTCATCGATACAATAGCAACAGTGGATCCACTACAATTCAACTGTGTCTCCTAGATTTGCAGATTCATTATGCACTTTCTATTTTGTATCATTTATATTACCACAACAGCCAGCACGGAAATGAAACAAGAACTTGTTCCAAGCCATGTCTCGGAAATTATGCATTTCAATGTTGGAAACCAATTTTAAAGATTATATCATAACAAAACACCTATACAATAAGGCATTCAAGGGGCTGGCAATCAGAACAATAATTGACAATAAATACTAAAACAGTGAGAAAGAAAATTAGTGTAATGAGCAATTTTTTTCTGGGAACTTATGGATGCTACCTACCTTAAGGATATCAACCTTTGATCTCCTTGTCTTCTGTGAACTGGATCTCTATCAAAAGAAAATAGCCTGTTTATTGCCTATTGTTAAAGGATAGATTAAACAACCAATTACCCAACCTGCGTATGGCTATCTGGCTATGCTGTATAATTGAAAGCAAACACTTTGGTCTCCCCCTAAGGATACATCAAAGTTTCATGGCTGGATCAATTCCTGTTCAAGGTTGCTGTGTAAAATTCAGATTCAAATGGGCTCCACACTGCTGGAATCTCTACGTACGCTTCCTTTCATCTTTCAAGATAACCGGCACTTTCTGCTTCACAACAACAATCCAGCTGAGGTTCTAAGCCCAGCACACACTTTATCTCACTAACTTGCATTATTTACTGTTTCCTTTAGGCACTAAGGAGCTATATTAACTGACTAGGTAAATTCTACACCAAGCCATTGTAAAGCCTTCCTTAAAAGAGCCATGAGGACAGCACACCTGCCATTTTTATCTTATCACTTACGCTGTTTTACAAAGGCAGACGCATATGGATTGAATCCCTCATTACCGTGGAAGAGAAATAAAAGCATCAAAAGCAATGAGTTATATTTAAAACTCAGACTCTGTGTTTGCAAGATGCTGATGTTCAGCTTAGACTTGGGGTCAGCTTCAGAGTTTATAACTGGGGAATTTATACACAGGGGAAAAATGCAGACAGATTCTAAAAGCTGCAGTGTGATGGATCTTACGTTATTCTTTCACTGCAATAAAGGTACTCAGGCAATTAATATATCCTAAAATATTATTTCTATAGTCTAGTGTTGAAATAATATGTTTGGACATAGTTAACTTTACTGACATACACTTCTTTTTAAATTTTTCTTTTTTATATATATGTATTTTGGAAACAATGAAGCAAACCAAACCTTACCTTATTAATAATCTTGGACTGAAAAAATGAAATTTTCAAATTTACATTACAAATTTAACTATGAACAACTTCATATTTTTAGATTCAAAATACCTTTGAAAAGCACAGTACTTAGTTTAAATGCCTCATTATAAACTCAGAGCCATATACTGAACCTGATCACTAATATCCTTCATCTCCCCAAATTCCTTGCAAGTCAGTCAGGAAATTTTAGACTTATTTCTAGAAGTACCACCTTCTATTTAAATATTGATGCATAGGTTTGGCTACATATTGTGAAATCCTTCTGACTTCAATGGCATAGATCTTAAATTACTTTAATAATCCATATGACCATGCATTCTATTTTGTACTCATTTATTCTTGGCATTTTTGAAAGGACAATCTTTATCTTGCTCAATTTCAGAAATTGTGAAAATGAAAACAGACACCCAGAAACAAATCACCATGACAGCACAAACTGCCCTACATTCACTGCCACTGCATTCCCACTTCTTATAAAGGGCAATTAACAGTTTAACATCTGTTAAACCACTGCTGTTATAACATCTTTGTCAGCAACATGGATGGTGGGGATTGAGTGCACCCACAGCAAGTTTGCCAACACCACCAAGCTGTGTGGAGCAGTCGACACCCTGGAGGGAAGAGATGCCATCCAGAGGGACCTGGACAGGCTTGAGAGCTGGGCCTGTGCCAACATCATGAATTTCCACAAGGCCAAGTGCAAGATCCTGCACCTGGGTCGGGGCAATCCTGAGCACAAAGACAGGCTGGGCACAGAATGGATTGAGAACAGCAATGAGGAGGAAGACTTGGGGATGTTGGTGGATGAGAAGCTCAACATGAGCTGGCAATATGTGCTTGCAGCTCAGAAAGCCAACCACATCCTGGACTGCATCAAAAAGAGCGTGGCCAACAGGTCAAGTGAGGCAATTCTGCCCCTCTACTCCACTCTGGTGAGACCCCACCTGGAGTACTGCATCCAGCTCTGGGGGCCCCAACAAAAGGACACATGGACCTGTTGGAGCAAGTCCAGAGGAGAGACACAGAGATGATCAGAGAGCTGGAGCACTTCTGCTACGAAGACAGGCTGGGAGATTTAGGCTTGTTCAGCCTGGAGAAGAGAAGGCTCCAGGGAGACCTTCTTATACCTGCCTTCCAGTATCTAAAGGGGTCCTACAGGAGAGATGGGGAGGGACTCTTTATGAGGGAGTGTACCAATAGAAAAAGAAGTGATGGTTTTAAGCTGAAATAGGGTAGATTTAGATTAGATACTAGAAATAAATCCTTTACTGTGAGGTTGGTGAGACACTTGAACAGGTTGCCCGGAGAAGTTGTGGATGCCCCGTCCCTGGAAGATCAGGTTGGATGGGGGCTTTGAGCAATCTGGTCTAGTGGAAGGTGTCCCTGCCAACGACAGGGGATCTGGAACTAGATAGCCTTTAAAGTCTCTTCCAACTTTAACCATTCTATCATCCTATGAATTATTGTAAGTACAACTTCTGTGAATGTCTGAATCAAGAAAAACATGATACTCTCTTTTGGGAAAAGCATGTGAATACAGACGATCTCATGGTCACTAAATTGAGACTTTAATGAGCTAAAAAGGAAGAAAATTTCAAATTTGAGAACTTTTCATGGGTAAACCTACAAAGCTTTCAAATAGTAAAAGACCCTGTTATCAAAGCTCAGGTAGCACAGAAAGAGTGGTGGCTTCTCCTTTTTGCTCCAGTGATTCAAAGGGCTAGAACACATGGTTGCGTCTTTAAAAAGCTATGTCAGAGGCTGTGTGTTTTCTTATTGTATTTATATTTTTAGTGTAATTTTAGGCTTTGGATGTCATATGCAGAAATAATATTTAAATAAAAATAAGAAGAAAGGCAAAATCTACAAGTGGTTGAAAATGAGACTTTTCTGAAGTATATCTGAACAATAAATTATTTTAAGGAAGTTATAATTTTTTGTTGGAAATTATCAGAAATACATTTGGAAAAAAATCCACACAACCTGAAATTGATTGGCATCTTGACATCAACATCAACTGTCTCTAGATTTCTCTAACTTCTGAAAAAGTTAAATAATTTTACTTAAGAATTGATCTTTTCAGGAGCAAGCTGACCTTTAAAAAAAAAAGTATTTAGCAGAATATAGATGTTGCAAAATAAATCTTTAGAAAATACCGGTATTGCTATTTTCTCTCTCCAACTACCAATTCCTCTTCTCTCCAATAAAAATCTTTCAAGGCCTATAATACTGAAGTAGACTTTGTATAATACTGGATTGAAGGGCTTTTAACACTGTTTTTTGTAGGAATAACTGCATTCCTGCAGCGAGTTGTCTATTCTCCTCTTGCCTTACTGAAGGTAAAACCTTTTCTAAAATACAGAGAACTTTCACATGAAGTAAAAAGGTTGTGGAATACTTCTTTTCTGAGCAGCTACATAACAGTATCTCTAACTATGTGTCTTTTCCTTTCTCCTCAGAGAGACAGAGAAAAGTAATATAATACATAATTTTACAGAAGTCATTATAAGCTTGAACAATTTTGAAAATAAGGTGAGGAGTAACTTCTCCAGTGAACTGAGGCTGACAATAATTCTGTTAAATTTGATGTGGAACAAAACTATTGTTGAATATATGGTGTTGGTAATATGATAATATCTAGAGGTTGGAAGAAAATCAGCAGCATGTTTTACTTACAGTTCCGTACTAACATTGTAAATCATTTACATAAGGATCCAAAAAGCAGTACGTGTTCTCATAAACTGTCCAGACACAGATATTATGCACTGAATATACAGTACTATACTGCTGTAATCATAAGGTATTTCTCATTATGAGCATATTAGTATCACCTCAAGAGTGAAATCGCTTTGCATGCTTTTTCTCCACCAGAGACTATGCCAGGGCTCTGTCTAAGCATATCCAATTGCACTACTTGATTTCTGCAGCTGACTTTAACATATCAAAGCCACCTGAAGCCAATTATTTATGTAAATTATATTTCAAAAATAAACTCATAACACAGCTTTAATAATGTTACAGGACAAAAAGTTGCATTATCTCCTACTTTGGTGCTTCCTCTTATTTTAGCCAGTTTCTATCACTACTAAATAGTTTTATCGTTAAGGAATTACTCAAGTTTTTCTGAAAGATTTAATTATCTGCAGTAAATAGAACGCTCTGCATCCTGGCCTCTTCTCTATACATGTTCTATTTTAAATGTTCTCTTTCCTTAATCCTGTTATCATAGTAGCCAAACCTCTATTGTGTTAAGGAGATGGCTACCCCTTTATTTTAAATATTTAACCTGAAAAGGGGACTTAGACATTCAGTATGTCATTAAACACTTATTTGTCCTGTTTCTTTACATGACAGCCTACTAATTATTATTTGTTCTGTTACATACTATAACACGTTACCGAGAAGGGTATCTTTGGTGGCATGACTGATGTCAACAGGGAAAAAGAAATTTGAGCTTTCTGTTTTAATAAATATCTACTAATGCCACATTTCTCTTTCTAAAATTTAGCTGTGTTTATAGGAGGTGAGAATGAAACAAATGATTGTTTCAATAAGTTAGAATCATATTGCGTTACAGATGCATACTCGTTGTTTTTCTACACTTTGTTTCCTAAACCTTTTACATACTAGGTCACTGTGCTGAACCTACTCATGCAACCCAATCCTCCAAAATCAATGGGAGTATTCATATCCAGGATGGGTACACGTTTGCACAAAGACTTCTGATAGAGAAAATCTTGATAAATTTTGATTCTGGAGTTCATTTTGAGCTCTAGAAGTCAATGCCCTTACAAAATCACAAGCTGAGATTAAAAAATGTTGAGCACCACCCCCGAAGCTAACTAGAATCAGATTCAGTCATCAATGGAAAGTTCTAATAGCGTATCAGATGCTTCTTTTGTTGCTTGTTTTGTATTTTGCATCCAAAATACAGTGTCGAAGCCCTTGAGGCAAAGCTTTTTCATTAAATGACATACACATTGAAAAGGATAAATGCAATAGAGCGATTTAGGCAGTAATGCTTTTTCTTCTTTTGTGGGCAACATGCCAAACTTAATCAGTTTGCTTCTCATGCCTGCCTGATTTGATAAGAAATAATCGCTACTGATAGCAAGTGGCACAGGTGATAGTATCTAAGGCTTTCTTTCTTAAAAAAACACAAACCAAAAACTTATTAGGAATATTATTTATCGTGAAATAGTTTTCTATTAAAAATTTTACAATATGATCCACCAGTAACTAGCAAATATAACTGATTTTAATCACTAAAGTTTAATTCACTATTTGTGAATAAAGAAATAAAGATCTTTGGAATACAGAATGGAATATTCCCAAAAATAAAAAAGCATTCTTCTCACTAAAGACTTATACTGACAGAAAGGAGAAGCATACTAAATTTTGGAAAAGCAATTATTGGTGTCGACATAATTCACAGTATTCTAAGTGGTTTGACTAATTATCATTTATTTCCACTAGAATAGCTTCCAACTCTGTGCTCTACATCTGCTACCAGGACCTGATGCAGTGCCAACACAAATTTAAGGAAAAGTCCAAATTGATTTAGATGAGTTTATCTTCCATTTCAGCAGAGAAATATAACTACACATGGCTTCTTTCACACAGTTCCCTTCAACTAGGAAGTCACTTCCCTAATATCATGGATATGCATTGAGACCAATTTATCACACAACTAACAACATCCTTTTTTTCTCCTCTACACCTCTATATTTATAGTTAGCAAAGTGGACAATGCATCTTAAAACAAAGTGGATTCAAACCTGATGTAGCTCTTGCTTATACCAAGGGCTTCTTACACTATTAAAGTGAAGAGGGTCATTACACTGAGACCAGATTATACTGAAACAGTTATGTTTCTGCCCTCAAAACACAAAGAAATTAAGTATTTCGGAATTCTAAACTCCTGAATCAATTCCTTCTGTTTCAGAATAAATCTCCTTTAAATGTTCAGTTTGATGCCAGGGGCCAGAACTGACAGATCACAGTTAAATCATTATTTTCATTGATCTGGATGGTGCTGCTTCTACTCAGTGTTATATCCATAAACACAGAGAGAATTTTGAAATACCTGACTTTCATTAGTTATGATTGGCATAGGTTCAAATTAAATCAGAATTAGGTCCAGGGAGTCAATAAAAACTGAAATTTTAGATTAAAGGATTTTTGACGTGACTAACTATGCTAGCTTAAGCACTTTCAGACATGGTGTTCCTCAACTGATATCTATGAATAACATAGCCAAGAGGAGAAGTTTCAAATCTGGTTCTCAGTGGTACCTTGCAGAATCCCATTCATTTGGAAAATTTCAGATTAGAAATTACTGTCTACTTGATCAATGGAAAAAATAACATTTGCACAAACAAGTAGCAGAAGTTTTTCTGTTCTCTAATCACATATGCTATGTTTCTGAAATCTTTATTTCTGAATAGCCCTTTCTTCGCTTGCTTCCTTATCTCCCCAAGCACAAGCTGTACAAGCTGCTGTGTAAGGACCCTCCTCAGGCCTCATGCTTTGAACTTGTGGTACTCTACCCCTCTCAGTCCTGTGATTTCAAAGTGGTCTAGCCATGCTGAAGTACGCTTCATAAAGTTTTACAGAATCACAGAATCATATGAGGTTGGAAGGGACCTCTGGAGATCGCCTCGTCCAAACCCCCAGACAGAGCAGGTCTCACAGGAACGTGTCCAGGCAGCTTTGGAATGTCTCCAGAGACGGAGACTCCACCACCTCTCTGGAAAGCCTGTTCCAGGGCTCTGTCACCCTCAAAGTAAAGTTCCTCCTCATGTTTAGATGGAACTTCCTATGTTGAAGTTTGTGCCCATTACCTCTTGTCCTACCCCTGGGCACCACTGAAAAAAGACTGGCCCCATCCTCTTGACACCCACCCTTTAAGTATTTGTAAGCGTTTATCAGATCCCTCCTCAGCCTTCTCTTCTCCAGACTAAAAAGACCTAAGTTCCTCAGCCTTTCCTCATAAGAGAGATTCTCCAGGGCCCGAATCATCTTTGTAGCCCTTTTCTGTACCCTCTCCAGCAGTTCCCTGTCCAGATCCCTGGGGATCCAAGTTAATTTAGAACATTAACTTCTTGATCTAGCAAGTTCATACAGTTCACAGACAATTTGCATCACTACTTTATGTTGGCAGATGAAAAAAATGTCAGTACATTAAAAGCTTACTAGAAATTCACATTTAGGATTCAGTACTAGTTAGGAAAGTAACCAATAAGCAGACTTGTAGTGATGCAGGAAGTCTTCCTCCAGGGCTATTAGTTCAGCCCAGCCCAATGGAAATGACTGAGCTGGTCTTTATTTAGAACCTCCTGGAGCCTGGCTGTGCAAAGTAAATCGGTTATAGCCAGATGATTATTTACTGCTCCTGTTGCAGCTGTAAACAAGCATCAATTACAGAAATGTAGCGTGCAAAAAATGTAAAGTCAAAAGAGTATCATTTCTCTAGTACTAGCAAAAGAACTGTTGCTGTTATTCCAGCAGGCTGCTGCCTTTAAGAGAATTAAACACTGACAACTTTGCTCGCTCCCTATTTAAGATGATTGAAGTCAGGTTGTATTACAACTTTCTCTGTCTCCAACTCCCTATGCAGTATAACTCCCATCCAAAAATAAATCTTGAAAACATAATTGATTATAAAGGACAATTCTAGCTTTCATTTTCAGTTAGGAGCTGAGGTGGCAGACTGGGCAACATTGATGAATACTAAGCAGCCTGCTGCAACTGACTTTACACAACTATCATGCCAACCCTATAACATACTGGAGTACATAAAGAGTAGAAAATACAAAATCTATTTTAAATTATAGGGAGATGAGCACTGGATACTGGAAGAAAATAATTAACCAATTAATGTCTATTATTTCAAGATTCAACCCTCCTCTAAATAGGAGTTTCCTTTGCATTTTTCATCTTATTCTGATTCAGCATTATTCTGAGACAAAAAAAAAAAGACAAGCCCAAACAACGATTTAATCAGGTTTTAGAAATACTTCCCCAGTAGATAATGTTTTATGTCCAGGTAAGCCTTCTTAAAATTTCATTATCAACTGTGAAATAATTCTGACACATGTCTTATGAGTGACACTTACATGGAAATATCTAATATTTTACTCCTTCACTGATTAATTCACACTAGTGTAAATTTAGGTATGCGATATGGAAAAGCTTGAGTTTATCAGATGCCCAGATTACCTGACCAGAAGCAAGCTGCTTGTAATAACTTTAGAATAGTTCAGTGAAGTGGATTCTACCGAAATGCTGAAATACCTGGTGGGTTAAATGCAGCTAACACAATGGTAATGATTTAGTATTCCCATTTGATGCTAAAATCCCCTTTTTTCTTTTTTTTCCCAAATGGAATAACAGGTTGAAACAAAAATGAAAATCCCAAGCAACTTTTTTCAGGGAATAAACAAATGACCTTGTCAATATGCTTTGTTTTGACAAGTTTAAAACACATCCCTTTTTTTTTCCCTCCACTTACACAATGGGTCGAACTGAAAATTATAAGTAGTCATCTAACACGTTTCAGCAGCACTTCATGAAAACAATATCAAAATAAACATGATCCCTCAAAACAGTTCAATTTCATACAGTTAGCACGCTCTGACAGAAACCATTTATCTCTAGTTTGAAAAGCTCTTCAGGGAATACTTTTTGTCAAGTATAGTCAGAAATAATAAGAACCAGCTGAAATAGTGAGAAGTCCTTTTAAAACTACCAAATATCCTCACCTGAACTCTTGGTTAAAGTATCTAGGGCCAAATATACCCTTAAGGATACTGTTCTTCTCTATGGAAACGTTAAGTGAAATGTGAAATGAAGAAAATGTTATTAAGGAAAAGTAGACTGCAGGAATGGATACAGTCTGACTGTATCTGAGTACGGAGTACAGTCACAGCTGCAAGGACTATATGGGATTCCCTGTATCCCAAACTAACGAGAATGTATCAGGAGAAGGCACTAAACTACTGCAAGTACTGCTGGTGAATCCAGGCCTGAAAAGACTAGAAAAATCTGTTGTAAATACAACCATCTTAACAAGTAGGGTATTTCCACATAGTAGCCTAGATCATTATGTCTCAATGAGCTTCAGTTACTGCAAAGACCTTATAGGAGGAAAATACTCTTTTACTACACCACTTTCCTATGTCCTAATTCCAGCCCTCATCTCACACCAATGCCTGGAGAGGCTGGCATACGTTATCCTCTGCTGATTTCCCCCCAGCTGATAAGCTTGGCAAATTTTCAGTGAATAGCCAAGCTGCAAAAAACCAAGGGACTGTTTCCTTAAAGAACTAGTATGTGCTTTTTTTTTGTTTTCCTGGCATTTCATTTTCTCATAATTACTACACTGGAGAAAAATGCAAAATATACTGGCCTTAATACAACTGTGACTAAAATAAAACTTAGAGTCAAATGTTTTCTCTTTTGTTTTATTTTGGGTCAGCTCAAGGTTAAAGCTCTATTCCCTAAATCAGTCAGAGGTTTCACTTTCATCTATAGAGTATGTAAGTATGGAGCTCCTAAGCATTTGTTTCTGATGCTCCTGATGGTCTCTGAATTTATTCCAGCAGGAACAGTGGGCCATGACTCATTTTTTGTAGTCAACTAATATGCATTTATTCCAGCAGGAACATGACTCATTTTTTGTAGTCAACTAATATGCAGAAACGGCAGCTGAGTTTAAACTACTGGGAATCTATGCAAGTTTCTGGACAGGCTTATACTACTCATGAAAAAAAATCCAGTCTTAGTCAGTTAACTACCAGCTAGAGTAGATATTTAAAAACTGCTGTTACACCCTTTGACCTAAACTAGCAGAGTGGAGCCAAGACCATTTTTTAAGCCTGTGTTATCAAGGATGGTCTCCCTACTACAGGGCCTTCACAGCTACATGATCCATTCAACTCAATTAATTCTGAATTTCTATTTAGTTCGAGTAACTCCCCCCAGCCCTGTGTCATGTTAGGTTGCTGAATAGCAATAAAGTGAAGCTTCCTAGGTATGCTCTTTCCCCAGTTTACCAAGGCTTTACCTTGAAAAAGAGAGCACCTTGTCTTCTAGGGCTGATACCCTTGCTAAAGTGTGGGCAGTGACCTCATGGTGATGAAAAACCTATATGGAAATATTCTCTGGCAAATGAGAGCAAAGAGCCAAGGTTTTGGCTTTCCAAATCTTGGTTCTAGAGACTGAAAGGCAATCTGAGACAGATTTCATAATGGGGACAAAAAGCAACTGGTAGAAGCACACCAGTTACAGCAAAAACATGGATATTTGAGGAGAACTCACACAAAGGAATATATGGATGGAAATACTGGCTTAATTTCAATTTATTACTACGGCAATGTATTTCTCCAGTATCCTGCAGAAGGATTCATTAGAACTATAAATGGTGAAATTTGGTGGTTTTTTGCAGTACTGATCCTCAACACAGGAAAATCTCTTTGAAAGTTGGCTACTGTAGACTGTCAATGCTATTTTTTCCTAACCATCCATTCTTCAGCACAGTAGCCAAGAGCAATTACCCGTTTATACAGACAACAAAAAAAAAAGTGGCAGTATAACTCTCTGGGTTTGTCCCTGCTGTGCAGAAGTCACAAGCCAGTAACCTGAAGGCAATTGAAGGAAGGGCATTCACGGTCATTCAAGACACTCAACTTTTGCTAGTTCTTGAAAGGAATAAAACACCAGAATTTTGAATTTCAGAAAGGATTAACGTAAACATGTTAGAATAGTAGAGACAAGTGATTCTTCTTATCTACATGAATTCCATAAAAACTAAGTTTTTTGGTTTTTTTTTAAGATAACTTAAATCCTTGACACAGTTACATCCATCTTCAGGCGGCCAGTTAAGGTTAATGTTTATCTTGCACATATAAAACACTCTAGAGACTATCCTAGTCCCTAATGAGGACACCTAATAATTACATTTGATATCACACAAGTTTTTGTTCCTCATGCCCTCCTTTAAGTGCCTCATTTACACTACTTACAACATGATCAATTTTTATAATTTTTTTCCTCATTTTTCTCTGTAGCACATTGCACAAAAAGTGAGAAAGAAAATATTTTGGTGAAAATCCCTACTAAATCTATGGATAGAAAAAGTCTGTCCTTAAACTTACAACAATTTTACTGCAGTAATGTCAACTTCTGTCTTCGCCACCCACTGATAAAGTCTGCATAAGAATTCTAGTCACAGCTCTCTCAGGGATAGAATCACACATCAAAAGAGGGTGTTTCCATCTACTTTCCTCTACAGCTCAGTTGTTCTAGTTAAATATTTTCTTATTATTACTATCTAGAGGAAATAACCTTTGATCCATATTTTGAAGGTACTTAAACATTATACTCACAAAGTGAATGTTGGCATGATCAATTACATTCATGAAGTCTCCCAGACTCCATGAAAAAAGAGAAAACATCTGAAATGAGGCTTTTTGCCTCATAATTATCTCCTGTAATTATTTCCTTCTATGATGGTTATGTATTATTTTCCTTTATCATCTTTCAAACGTTATGATGATTTCCAGCAATCCAGAAAAAAAATATTTTTAGGAAAAATGAAGGTAATCATAAAAAGATAAGTAAATAATGGATTTCAGTTTTAAAATATTATTTCACTTTAAGACAGTCCCTGTATATAAGGAAGTAGGGCAGAACAAAACTGAATATTAATATTGCAAAAATGGATAAATACATTATAATGAACAGAACATCAATCATATTTTATTAATTTTCCTGAAATCATCTGTATTCAGGTAAACTTTCAGGTACCTAGATTGAGTCAACAAGATACTTAAGACTACCATGAAGTCAGATGTGAGATCACCAGAGGCTCTCCTCCATTGGCTGCTAAAATCAAAGAGAAATTGCTGACCTCTAAATCTAGAACAGGATCAAAGAACTGCCTCAAAAAAGCAAATTAAGCACATTCTATGTCCATTAATTTTTGTTTAATGTTTGAGTTAAATGCACAAATTTAGAAAAAAGGTATATTCACAATATTGTCAGCATAAGAAGCATTCGCTCTATTATTATAACATTCTTCCTGGCACTGGTGATGACTCTGTGGGAAGAACTCCCTCATTTTTTTCAATTGGTTTTAATGATCAAAAAAAAAAAAAAAAAAAAAACGGAGGGAGGGAAAAAAAGGGGTGAAAACCTGGTTTTCAGGAAGCAAAACTTCGTGAGAATGTATGGGCAATTGGTTGTCGGACTACTTTAAAAAAAAAAAAAAAAAAAAAAGCGACGATGGTAGGTATACAATAGGTTGAGATACATAAGTTTGTTTTTCTTCTCTTGAGGTTTATACAGTCTATGTTGCTTAAATTGCCTACTTTCAAAAGAAAGGAGAAAATGAAAGAGAATAAGACTACTGGATGTTGAATTAAGCTCAGCTGGAAATATGATGTGCTTATATGTCCTGTGTGCATGAAATAAGCTTTAAAAGAAAAATGCCATTCTTCTCCATCCCTGTTCACATAACGATTCTCTATTGAGCTAAGTCTAATATATTTTACTCTGTGACATGAAGCACTTCCTTAAAGATAGTTAAAATAAAGCTTTTATTTTATGACAGGGAAGATTAAATTGAAGCACTCTTTTTTGTATTTGACATTTACAAATAGCAGAAGTCATACAGTAATAAAATAATAATGAAATTATAAATAGGTTACTCTTCATTTGAATTGCAAAGATGTGCTTTTATGCTTTCCTCAGAGCTCACACATGTTGGCGAGTAACGATCTACTGAAAACAACTCCTTAGTGACAGCTAAAATGAAAAGTTCATGGGGCAATATACCGTCCAATAAAATTTTCACCTTACAGCCTATGTAATTTTACAGTAATTTGTATAACTTCAGTTTTACAGTGCCTTTTATGCTGATATCTCAACCTGCTTAAGCAGTGTTAATTAATTCATCTTTGTGACCCCTGAGGGATTAAACAACTTGACCAAATTTAAAGAGAATAGATAGCACAGTGAGCAATAAACCAAAAATACTGTAGCTTCAAACCTAACTGTTAAAGTAGTTGGGATAAATTTCATGCATAAAAAAGAAAGAAACCATGTCATTAAATGTATTTCATATTTAACTCCAACTACTGTTTACTTCAGTATATGCCAAAGCACATTTCCTTATAGCTGGGCCTGATGAATTGCTTACTGATATTTCAGAAGTGGCAAAGAATCATCTGCCCATGGTAATCGTTATTCTCACAAATGTGAGACACATTCTCATACATTGTTTAATATTCCATACACAGAATGTGGGATAGATTTTCCATTTTGGCCAAATAAGAGCTGGGGAAAAAAGAATGGAGAGTACTTTCTTGGGTTACAGACAAAATTATTACAGAAAAAACCACCTCATGTGATTTTGGATAATTGCTTGTCACTTAATTAGTTCTCACAAAAAATCACCAAATTTGCATGCACTGCAAATCAGAATAACTGACCTGCAGCTAAAGAAGAACATTTATTTAAACGCCTAACAGTGATGTAGATGCTCAATTTAAAGATTGATTTTGAAAGGCTTTTTTCCTTGTTTTTGTATGATTCTAATGAATATCACATTGAAAATAATTTTGGATTTTGCTATGCATAATACAATCACTAATGTATCGTGATTTGCATCCTTTAAACACTATAGAAAACTTCTTATAAAAATATAGCTGTGTTTTCACTTCAAATAACAGGTATTCTAAGTGATATGAAATAAATAATGTGATTTACATCAGAAGAATTTGTAGATTCTTTATCTTAAGATAACAGACTATATTCAAATACTTGATTTTTTACAGAAGAAAAACAAGAGGACCAAACAGTCAGAGCTCTGGGACAGTATGTTGGATAGAGTGCATTCAATTTTAAAATAATGACTTAGTCTTCTTTTGTAGCTGCACAAATTCACAACTCGATGCCAAAGTGAAGCAATTAAAATTGAAATATGAAAAATATGCCAATAATTTCAGGAAGTACAGTTAGTAAGAAGAGACTTAACTGAAAAGTAAAATTACTGAAAAGAAAATTGGTTCTTTTCTGTCTCACACCAGGACAATTTTTTAGCATTTTCATAACTGTCTTCGAAATCAGCATCCCTTTCTGTAACTTGTCTGTGCCATCAGAGAATTATGCTAAGTCATTTCCAAACTAATTCTTTATCTCACTTCTCTAGCTGGGAGATTTGAATGGTGTTTTTCATCTGCCAAATAGTACCAAGAAAGAAACAGAGCAACGGAGAGAGTTCACTGATTTTGCTGTTTAACCATGTCCCAAACACAGCTGATCTCTGTTTCAGTTCCCTACACTGAAGAGGCAGTAACAAATGCTCCTCCCAGACAGAAAGTCTCCCTTACCTGTTTAGACTATGAGCCCTGCAGAGGAGGGGTGTCTCTTAAACTAAGTCACTTACTTGACCGCAGCTTTATTTTGCCAGCATGCACAGTACTTTCCAGTCATTCCTGACTCTCCTTCCAACACACAAACTCCACCGGCAAGTATTGACTTTCCTCTGAGGAGGTCTGGCCAGCCCATCCACCTGGTGGCAGTCACGCTTCTTCATAATCCTGAGTTCATTAAAATACCCTTTTTTTTACAAAAAAAAAAAAAAAAAAAAAAAAAAGGAAGAAAGAAAGAGCCTCCACTACAGCCCCGTGTTTTGCTCTAACATTGCTGGAATCTTTACTTTTACTACCAATATAATGAAATACATGTCTCCCTTATTTCCTGGGGGCAGAACACTTCCTCAATGCTGAAAATAAACATGTCTTTTTCATAAGAAGGTGCCTATGACACACTCTTTCCATCTATAACTGTCCTGATTAAATTTGTACTGTAGTCCTGTTCCCTTAATCCCAGATAGATATTGTAACTGCAATGAAAAAAAACCTCTCTCTTATTTTTATACTGTCTGGCATGTATGCCCAATATTTTCATCTACCTTGTCACATTTACAAGATGTTAAAACTCTGTAACTTGAGTAGACCAATAGCTTCTGAATAAATTTATAGGTTTCAATTTATATGTACAAGCTTTCCTCACCAATAAATGATCAAGTTCGTAGTGCTTTGCGTGTTGCGTCAGAGGACTATAGATCTGACCTTCAAACCTGCTTTACAAAAAGATGTCCAATGCAAGAACACAGGTGGTCAGGAAAGTTTGAGATTTACTGGCTACATTTTGTTGTCCTTTTTTGAACATTTTCAGCTGTTATTTTCCTCTCAAACCATTTCAACTCTCCAAGTTTACTGATCCTAGTCCCTGAATTTTTTTCCAACATCCTCCTGTACACATTGGCCACAACCTTCAGAACTTCCAAGATGTCTGAAGTTGGCTCTGGCACATTTTCTTTCATCACAGATGAAAGCTGACATTTTTTAGTCCTTTAAGATTTCAATGTCATATTTCCTCCCAACCCAGATATTCCTCCAGACTTTCTAATTACTTGCTCCATGCAGTAAATGTCAGAACTGCAGACCGCAGTCCTGAGGACAGAATAACCCAAATATGGGGACATTCACTGACAAGCCCAAGGTCAATAGTTAACATAAAATCTATATTATATGCATGCACACCATGGCTATCTAGGCAGGACAAGATCCGACACATGGAAAGACAAAGAGGGATGTCCTGTTCAGCTGCAAAAGCAGATGCAGAGTTGCCACAGAGCAGTGTGGCTGCAGAGACTGGCTGAGCTCTCCTTCTCAAACATCCTGTGTTAGCTCAGAGCAGAAAGGCATAAGAACAAGGACAGACAGCTTTTTTCCCTTCACTAAGGCCAAGGAGAACCTGCTATACACTGTGTTTCAGTGAAGAACCTGGTCTATTTCTAAAACCTCTTCAACTGAGTTTCCCTATTGTATATTGAACATTTCCTGTTACAGACTATGCCAAGACTGTTAGCTCTTAACCTCCTTCAAATTACACATCCTTGCGTAGGTTAGAGAGGGAACTGGAGAGAAGAATTCAGCAAATACTCTAGCAGAGCATGAAACTTCAGTAATTAGAGCATAGCTGTATCTCAGATCAACTCTTGTCCTGGCAAGCAGAGTGCCAGCAGCATTGCTGGGCTCCCTCTCTCAAGAAGTAACTCTGCAATGACTTGTCACTTCTAAGACAAATATGCAAATTATTATGAACATGGAGGTGCTTAATTGGGTGACAGGGAGACAGACAGTAAAAAGATTATTTTTTTTTTAATGGAAAATTTCACACTGCAGAGGGCTATAGGTCTCTCATCTCTTCCTTTCTTTTTCCTTAAACAATAAAATGACAACCCTTCTGGCCTCACAAGTCTGCAAGTGCACACACTTTGACAGAGTTTGATTATGAGTGGATAAAATTGAAATGTACAATATGAATGTGTCTACTCCACAGCAGAGATCTCACTGGGGAAACAAAGTGCCTGGTTTAAGAGCTTACATTTAAAGCTGCTTTTTAATAAGTAAGGATGAAAACAGAGGGAAAAATGGAACCATAATGAATAAATTAAATCTAAATAAATGGCAAACCGGTTCTTGATCATTTGTTTTTTCAGGTGCCTTTCCAATTCAACATCCTCTCCTGGCTGATACACATTAAGATTGTAGAAACATGTTGTCATGCACTGCAGCATTTGTAAGGTACACTTCACATTTACAAACTGACTAAGAATCATTAAAGTTATTCACTGTCATTTTATTATTATTACTATTATGCTTTATCAGTGAGCCTACCCTTTCTTCAGCCAATTGGAAGCTCTGAAACCAATTCTGGAATCATACACAACATTAACCCAAATTTTTGGCTCCTTTCTACCCTTGTACCACTCGCACCTGCCTTAAATTACCCAGTTCAGGGTTTTTAATCTGTTTTGTGGAACAAAACCAACCAAACTAAAAAGACTTATTTAGTCCTGGCACAAGAAATCACTTGCTTTCATTAAATAAAAATCTACCACTGTTCACTGAAATTAAGTATCTCAAGCTTTTACTATACTGAAAAGGGTATTGGTTTTTCTAGTTTTTTCTACTGTGAGAGCTCTTGTATATTCTGGTTTAGTACTCAGGATCTCCTGTGGAAGATTTCCAACCTAGTTGTTTTTGTAAACTGGTTGCTTGTGATGATACTCAGAAGATGTCTCATCTGAAGACTATATTTTACCTATGCATTTGAATGTGATATTGCAATTAGTATGGGATAACTGAATGATACTTTCTCTGAAACTTCAGATGATAGCACTTGGAGCACAACTATATTAGAAGCCAGGAAGTATTCCATGCAAAATCAATCTTCCATCTAATCAAAATGATATCTACAAAGCAAGAAGGATAATCTGAGACTAATTAAATTCCAAGTGAAAACAACTACATATTAATATGTATTCCCCATAGGATATGGTAATTTTTTACCACCCTGTTAAAGTCATACAAGAGAGACACATTTATACTGCTAACCTCATCTACCACAACTCACATCCAAAGGATAATTCAAGTACAATGCATATCCACAGAGCACAGTGCTACCAAAACAAGTTTGGCATTTTGACCACCATCTGTCCCAATCTGGCTTTAACAGACATTAATTCTAGATCATCCAATTCCTTTACCATTCTCTTTTGACAGATTTCCAGTATCAGTGTGAGTTCAGCATGAAAAACTACATTTCAGATTGTAGAATTTGCAAGAATAAGCCTTTTACCAAAAAAAAAAAGTTTATTCTTTTCTTTTTCCTCCCAAGGTAATTACAGCATACACCGAGATCTAATAATCTTCTCAACTCAAGTAATGCAATGTATACATTCCTCTCATTGTGGTTTCCATCATGACTATCTGTACCCATGGGCAGAGGAAATCTGACAAACCTGAGATACAGAAAAGGGAAGAATTTTTTGAATACACCACTGATCTGAAGGACAGGGGAAATCCAGATAAAAAGAGATCTCTGATAGATTATTTCTAAAAAATTGGATGGAAGAGAGATCTCCAAAGAACGCTTTCAATGTTTGCAAGCTGCAAAGGGAACAGAACTGTCCCAATGGCAAAAAATGGGACAGCAACTCTACTGCAGTGTACTGTTGTTCAGAGATTTTGCACTTCCCTGACAAGAATGAAATGGAGCAGGACCAACATTGTAGCAAAAATTACATCACCACTGTCAATGTCTGACTTTTTACTCTGCTCCCCTCCAACAGATGTCTCAGATGGCTTTTCAAAATACACAGCAGAAATCTCCATCACTGAGCAATGAGTATCAAGTTCAGAAAGTGTTCTAAGCAAACAGCAAATTAGCCATGGGTTTTCAGAAATATTCTTTTTGAGTTTCTGGAAGTCCTAGCCCAGCAGAATTGCACAGTATCCGGCAATTGCAGTGTCCTGATTCCCAGAAACTGCTGGATAGGGAAACAAGACTCTGCAATTGCAGGGTACTGTGCAAGTATACCAGTATAGAGGAAAGCAGGTGCAGATTGAGGCCATTTAGTGATGAAAAATGGATGGCTAGTTTTCAGCACACACTAACAACTGCATTAGGTGCTCTCTTGCTTACTTAGACACTTTAACATACACTCAGCCATTGAGATACCCTTGGAAAACAGACTTTAGCAGATTAAAGGCTCTTGCATGTCTATTCAGATAAAGAGGGACTCAGTCTAGTGATCGAATAGCATAGAAAGTGCAGATCGTTATGATTTTGATATTGATAATTTTATCAGTATTTTGGAATATTAGACACAATCATTAACCATAATGAATTGCATTTAAATTGTTCTTATGAAATATAAAAACCTATTTTTCAACTAAGCAATTACCAGCTTGCCTTTTCTGGAACTGCTAAGACTGATCAATGTAACCCAAGATGCTTTACAGTTTGAATTTCAACATCCACGTGCATGATAGACTGTCACATATCACCTCAAAATTGGTCAGCCTTTTCATTGAAGTGTTTTCCTCTCATGGTGCACCTCAAGTTTTAAAATAAAATATTTCCCCCCACAATACAAATATTTCAGTTATTGAATTCTATAAGAAGAACAGAAAGATAATCTCCTACTATACTTTGAACTAACAAGAATTAATCACAGTTTTTCCACTGCAGTGTTATAATAAAGGAGTATATTCTAAAAACAGTTCAAGCATAACTAAATTGGCTTAGTTTTCTAAGTAACTTATATAAATTTAATTAAATTTATTCTGAGATTCCTGCTGGTACCAGATAAAACATAGCTGTATGAAAACAGAATTGGCTTGTTCTTTCTAGTACTTAGATGTATAAAGAATCTCTCATCTCTTCCTCCTCCCTGTTTCCTTTTCCAAAGGAAACAAGCTGCAAAGGGAACAGAACTGTCCCAATGGCAAAAAATGGGACAGCAACTCTACTACTGTTTCCAAAGGAAACAACTGATTTCTTACCATGAGGTCAACGGACAACATATTCTGTTAGAAAAATTTGTAAAGAGATACTATAAGTGTGCTTAGAACACCTTGAAGACACAAGTTTTTCAACAAGATGCATTGCAGAGCTCTCTCCAGGAATGTAAATTCCTTCCCAATGCTCAGCTTGCTCCCAAGTGGGACTTTGACAGGTTCTACAAAGACTCTAATCTCCTTACTGACAACAGAGGGCAATATTTTCCTCACTTTAGAAGATATTGATAACAACACTAGAAATCATTCAGACAGAATTCAGATTTTAAAGCCACCAATTCTCTGATGGTTCATACAACAATTAGTTGTAAAATAGGCCTCCTAGGTTAGATGTGAGATATCAGTTCATGGAATAGAACTCTACCTATATTGGTGATAATCTGTTAGTTGTCCAATGTTTAGTAAGAACTCCTTAGCCATTTCTCATATTTGCAAACTACACTGTGCTGTTTGAACTAAACAGCATATGCAAGTACTCAGCACAACCATAGATTTTGTGGCTGGGTATGTAACTCAGAATTCATTTTCAGTGATTACACAAACATTTCATCTTTTCTTTTAATACTATTCATGCAAGTCAAATTCTCTAAGATGAAAGCAAGGGCAAAAAGATCAGAAACAGGACAGATACCCACTTTAGTCGCTTTAGGATTTGCATAAACACTCCAATAAAACAAACAGGTAAGTAAAACAGGAAGGCATTTGGGAAATACAAATTAGAAGAGCTTCCTGATTTCCTGAAGAACAATAAAGAAAAAACCTTACTTATTCAGTAGCCAGACAGTGAATAAACCTGGAGAAGCAATCTTCAGTACTGCGTAATCCCAACAAGGAGAGATTTCCAGTTAACGGTCTATACCCAATATCACAGCTAAACCAAAAAATTTAAGTCTAGGTTTTCTTTTAGCTGACCTATTTGATCAAACTTACCAATTAAAAATTATATTGGCCAAGAATTTTTCAAGATTTATGAAATTGAGTTCTAGTTTTACAATATTATGTATGCCAAAATACACAACTTAATTAATTCACTGCCCTGGTTAGTGTAATGGCATATTTAAATATAGTGAATACTCTTCTGTTTCACTGATACTTCATTTATATAATCAATAACTTATTTTCCATTATTTTTTAACAAAGGAATAAATGCAAGTAAATGTAAATGTTATAAGTTATTAACATTTTGTCTCTATATTATTTGAACATGTAATTTCGCAATCAGGATAAAAGACCACTCGTTATAATGTGACATGAAACAGACATAACCTGCTTCAAATCCTCTTAGAGATACAAAAATTTAGCTGTAACTGGGGAAGAGAAAGAAAACACAACCATTTAAAAAGGACAGAAATGTTACCAAATTAAGTCAACCCCAGTTAACTGCACATGGTGGAGCCCAAAGGGTTTTGATGTTTTACAGGTTAAAGCATTATTACATGGTTTATTATATGTAGAGAGAAAAATATGTAAGGGATAAAAAGCTTGTAGCATAAATTCTGTATTCCTGTACTATTTCCAGGGACCTTAATCCACAAAAATTATTTTTCCATTTGAACTGCTAATCTAGCAAAATACAGGGGGAGAAGAGGAAAAGGGTGTTGCATCCTCAGTATGAATTGTTTTTCATTCACTTTGCTGTGTTGAAAATGTAGCCTGCTTTCTGTTGTTATGGTGCCTGAAAGTAGCTTTCATACTTGGATTTCACGCTAGCAAATTACAGATTGCTGTTGACGTTTCCTTTCATTTCCCTGATCTACATTTAGATGAGGTTGTATTTTCTAAATTTTTTAAAGATAAATACACATTTCAATATATCATAATTAAAGAGCTTCTTTGACATCTGTCTTATTAGTTTGCGTCATCTAAAATAATAATAACTGCTGAACTACATGCATCAAATACACAAGTAAGTCATTTGGCAGACCTTACTCATTTAAGAGCCTGTCTATTACTATTCTCTTTTAAATGTTAATTTTATCCAAAGCAATATCAGCTTTATTGCTGGACTTCAAAGATTACTTTAAATTTGGCATCTTTTTTATAGGCAGAACTCCAACATTTAGCACTAACGTGTTCAGACTCTGCATCAGCAGCAGGCAATGGGCCTTGCTGAAAGCTCTGACCTGACATGACAGTTCAGATACTTTAAAAGCTTATTATTGTTCTAAAAATGAAAATAATTTATCATTTTCATGTGATTTAACAACAGTAGTTGCAAAGAAAAGGTTTTAGGGGTTTTTGTTTATAATTACTTTTAGGATCTCTAATAGCTAGTTTTCAGATTCTATTAATCTTTTTGATGACTTGTAATTACATGGTTAGTCTGTATGATCACATATTCCTTGTAAAATGCACTGACTTTGCACATGCTTGCATTTCCTTCTGCAGTCTTTATGAAAACTTTACAGGCTTAAAATTTCACAGATTTAACTCAATCACCCAACAAGATACAGATAAGGAAAAGACATCCATATTTGCATACCCCTGTTCTCTAAGCTCCATTCTTATTTTAAAGCTCATCGGTGTAACTTATATACTCGGAGTGACAGCAGCAGCAGCAAAGAGAACTTGAAGTCTCTCAACAAGATATTTTCTGGTAGCACTCAGACAGTTTTGTGTGTTATTTCAACAAGTCTTATAAGATAAGTAATCAGATTGAGGTGATATTTCAACTCAAAGTCTTCAAAAGCAATACAGGGACCTAAAGAAAGTAATCTCAGAAATCTGATAACTGATACTTTTCATCAAGATATTAAAAGTATTGTTTGGGGATTATAAGAGCAAACTTGCTTAAAATGAAGTGAAAATACAAAAAGAAATGAGGCAGGGAGGGAACTGAATAAAGAATACTACGCTGTTATTAACTATATCTTTGACAATACCAAAGTATACAACTTCATTTTGCATATCCTAAATTATTCTGGAAGTTGCCTTAGACATTGTTTTTTTGAGAAAAATTGCTGGGTAACATTTAAGTTGCTAAAGCATTCTCACAATCCAAAACAAGCTGCTGGCTTTTGCTTGCTACTAAAAAAGTTTCTGTATGATCAGATAGAGTGGAAAGTCTCCACTAAATTGCTATCCGTTAAATGTTATTAATGAACTTTCTGACATGAGTGAGAACCCATTTCCAACAAAGCATTTTGGCTGTTGAAGATGGAAGGTATTCTTTAGAGACATGATCATTTTCTGTATATGCTGCGAGAAAAGTATCATAGATTTCCTTCCTTCTTTGAAAGAAGATGGAAAAAGAATCAAATTAGCTAACAATACCAAGTTAACGTTATTGGACTTCTATATTCAGCTGCAAGTAAGGTACATTAGTTCTGAGTAGGACAAGGATGTAAATGTCAGATATAAGATTAAGACATTTATGTATGTATCAAAGATTTACAAGCTGCTGCTAGACAAATTTTCAATTCAGTTACTCTTCTTTCAAATTCCATCAAATACCCAGTTTTACTGGTAACTGAAATGTGTGTTTTTATTAAAGCAAGTCTGTTGCTGAATAAAACTATAAACATGTCCATTGATTGCAAGATGAGTTAGTTCTAGAGAGGTATTGCTGCTTATTCTTTTTTATGCTCATGTTATTGAGTATACCATTTGACAGGTTTAATTAACTCTGCAGAGAGGGCAATATCGTAACTTGGAACATATAAAAGTTTATGGTATTTTATCAAAGCGCAAAGAAAACCTAATTGCGTTTAAATGAGATTTGGCAGAGCAACATACTATTTCCCCAAAATTATTTTTTCTTTGAACTCTTAATAGACAGTCTTAAAGGGTTAACTTCTACATTGATGGTGATTCAAAAAACACATCAATGGAAATTTTCCATGTAGAAATGAATGCATAAAAACCCATAATTTATTTGTATATTCTTTTACATATCTCAGAAACTGAAGGTCACAGAACGTAATAAAAACATTTATTCTAGAATCCCAGACACACAGAGACCTACCAGCAGCTGAAAATAATCTTGACTGGGAAACTATTTTCCCACGTTGGAAAATATCGTTATGTATTAAAAAAATCTCACCCCTCTGCATTAACATGAAACCAAGATAATTCCAGATTCTACACAGGATAAGACCTATTTTGGGGTTAAAAGCAAAAGTTTGATGCCCAAAATGAAATCCCTGTGCTACTATTACCCAATATCTGAAACAAGAGTGTTAACTCCTATGCCTTTGGTTTTCTAGATACGAATAATTTCCATTGAGTTGCTTTGCTGCATATAGAGAGACAAGAAAAGGAGCCTGTGCTGAATCACCATTTGCCACATCTCCTATGAACACTAGCTATGGGGTCAGGCTTTGTGCTGGATGAAAATCTAATTCACCCAATGGGAAAGCACAACTGACCACATCAATGAGCCTGACGGCTGGCAAGTTAACATAAGATACATACTGAAAGATTTTGCAGCATCAGACACCACTTCTCAACACAAATTTAATTATGAAAGACATCACCCTGAATTAAACCACAACCCCATTATGGAGATGAGACTAAACCAAGAAGTTTTCAAAATTGCTGTGTTCCTGAGGCAATCTTGTGTTTCGCTAATTAATGTTTTCCTGGCGAAATATCTGTTTAATTGGATCCGTTTCTGATCAGTTCCAGTTTAGGTATTTTGACATTATAGATGAAAAAATAAACAAACAGTTTTTTGCATCAAGTGCCATTTTTCTTGATACATAACTCACTTCTACTAAAGGGGGCTAACAGAGAAGATGATGCAACATTTTGAGTCTGACAGCAGATGAACCACGAGGTAAAGGCTTTGGTATGTTATTCTGTAGTAGCCAAGGCAGTTTGACTACCCTCACTGTAGGAAGGGAAGATCAATACTGCAAAAAGATCCTCCAGCTTACAGGGTCAGTAAGAGCACAAGAGATAGTCACTTCTCTTTAAAACGGCTTCTTCAGTAATTTCCCACTTTTCAATAATTTTACCATTGAATTTATGAACCATGTGACAGAGTCTGTCTAAAATTAATTTTAAAACAACCCACAGATGATAATATGTGGGTGATGGGGTAAACCTATATTATCTCAGTTGAATAATTTATATAGTTATTTTGCTACAAGAAGCAACATTATTACTCCGAAAAAATAAGATAAGTCCTAAACTCCTTCTGTATTGAAAACCAAGTACGTGACCATCACAGATAGATACTCTCCTAAAAAATAAAAACAAAAATAAGTTGATAACTTTTAGTTTCATGTTTTGTTTTATATAGTCCTTTAATTTAATTTCTCTTTTAAAGTTAATAGACTAAATACATGGCTAGATGCAAACCAAACATCTGATTTAAAATTCAACTATCTGATACCCCATTAACAAGGTATCAGCACTGTAGAAAAAAATATCAGTATAAATGCAATCCTCAGTGTGGACAGATGTTGTTGATTTGACTTGGATTCAGTAAATGGATCTGCTTAGCCAAAACTCTCACAAGCATAAGTTTAATTAGTCTATCCTTCAGTGTTTCAGAAAAAAATATTTTTGAAAAGAATTTCAACATTGGGCTATACATATTACTATAACTAGGTTCCACTACTAAACTATTACATTTCATGTCCATAAAGCTGGTAGCAAAAAAGACCCCATTCCCCCTATCACTTTTAAAATAAGAATTTAAATAATACATTACTAAGGAATAAAATTTAACCAGAAAATGAAAAATATGAGCAAAACCCAATCACAGCATTGAGAAACAATGAATCCAAATTTCACCTCTCCGTTTCAGCTGTAGTAATACTGCAGGGGAGCAGAATAAAGTTTGCCAATCAATAAACATTATTCAGTATTTGACTAAACATGGAAATCATAACAACAGAACTTAAACGAACAAAGGCAAAATAAATGTAATATAATAAAATTATATTTTCTTTCTTAAATGTACTTGAGGGAAAATTATTTTGCCATGAGATACAGGATTATCCTGAAGTTTTAATAAATAAGGGACTTTCCCCCCTTTTCCACCATAAATAACACAACATAGGCATTATGTACAAGTCTTAATTTCAATACACTTCATGTGACTTCTAGGAACAAGAAAAAAAGAAACAACAGCATATTTCCTCCTCATTAAGAAAGGATCTATACACTTGAAGGTTTTCTGAGAATCGGTCCAGGGACACAGATTTGACAGTTATACAATAGCTGTTATGTCTTTCACCAAATAAGATTGCACCAGAAACCAAGATATCTGACCACTTATTTCTTCAGAACACATACAGCTGTAAATAGTACAACCAATTTCAATTAAAAATAACCAACCAAACCTAATATAGCTACATAAGAGTTTGCCCTCATTTGAAGAAAATGTTTTTTAGGCTAGTTGTTATTCAAATACAAGCACTTCTTGTTACAGATTCTGAACGGGGAAAATACGAGACTGCATTTAAAATTAAGTTTCATCTGGTCCAAAAACTTCATCCTGAACGGTCAAATGCAAAAGCTTCTGGCTTGAACTGTCAGTAACCAAAAGACCTGGCCAGTTAAAGCATTATGACACAAACCTCAGAATTTCATCTGACCACCAGCTTCTGGAAAAGAACATATTTCGCTCTGCTGGGGTTGTGTATAAAAGAGCAGCATCTACCTAAAGAGCAGCTGAAATATCACTTAGCGCTATGACATGACAACATGCTGTTTCTTACAGAAGTGATTATAAACATACTGGAAAAAATACTGTCCTCTTTAAAGTCCCCATAGCTGTGCTACCATCCAGAATATGCTACCAAGCAGCATCACCAGCATGTGGCTTTAAAAGCCTGCTAGTTTGTTTGAACTCTGTTGTGGCCCTTCTGTTTTCTTTTGGGTGGCTTTCAAAAGCTCTCTTTTCCTTTAGGCAAGTGCTTGGCATTTACTAGGGAAATAGAAAATGCTTTTGCTTGTTTGCAATATAGGCAGTAACGTAGTGAATCCCACCAGGTAAGGGAAGTTCACGGATGATGGATCAGTGAAACACAGGGGTCTATACAACTACTTTGTATATATTGTGCACGTGAAATATTTCAGGTTGGCTTATCATGAACTATATTCCCAAAGCATAGGTATAATCCTAACATAAAAAGTGCAAAGATTTCCCTTCTGCTCGTTTACATGGATGCACTATAATATATTCAATGGCAAGAGAGGGGTAAAGGAAGTTCTGTGCCTCTGACTGCTTCATTAATAGGTAAATTCTTCCTGATCCTTTTGAGTTGGGCAACTGTTCTTTTCAAGATCTTAAAAAACAAAGACAAGTACTCAAACAAGCAAGCTGGTATCCTCAGAATCTATCAGACAAAAATATTTCTTCAATGTTTTAATGCATATTTCAATCTAAGCATGTAGATATTTCAATAAAACTCCAAATCATCTGAATCCTTTTGTTCCCAAAAGTGGAGCTCAAAATCATGAGAAACAGAAGTGATGACAGATGTTGGCATTTTAGCTTTCAGCCCTGGCCAAAACTACATAAATAGGAATGTGTAAATAGGAATGGCAGAAGACTTAACTGTCTCTGGTGCTAACACAGCTCAGGCAGCATTAGGCAGCACCCAGAGCTCTTGAAGCCAAATCCTTTGAGGGTAAAGGTCTGTGTTGCTGCTGTTGTGTCCACCAAGGCCCCCAGCAAATGGACAAAAGGCTGCAGATTGATTCTGTGGAGACATGACCTCAGGCCTTCATGTCTTTGGCCTGTATTAACAGTCTCATCACATTGCAAATGTCACTGAAATTTAATTAGCAGGGGTATCAAAAGTCCAGCCTATTTTCTATATTTTAAGAGCTCAGGAAATAATGTCAAAACCCTAGAGGAGTCAAATTAGAGATAAAATCCTCTTAGGTCAATGAAATCACCCAAAATTAAATCCTGCATTTAGACTAGATTTTAATAGATACATTAATTCATTCAATCTGCAGCTTAGCCAAGTCACATTAAAAATAATTTTCACAAGTAACAGATTTTTTCCCCTTTAAAAAAATTATATACACCCCATTTAAAATGAAATGGATATGTCAGGCCTTTACAGAATGAATTAATGTCATATCTTGAGGGAAAGGTGAAGGAGGCAACGTTTTAAACCAGGAATAAAAAAAGTATACACGAGTCTATTTCAGATACTCAGTATTTGAGATGTTGTTCTATGGATCATATAGCACACATACAAAGAATAAGAATTCCCAATATACATATAAAAAGCAAGTTTCATAGTCAAGAGGTGGACAACATCAACCTATTTTTGGCAAGCATATTTAAGAGAATTTGGGCAAGATGGACATATTTTATTGCACTGCTATAAGCACTTATGTTATCTTGGAGTTCTCAAAACTGTTAGAAAATTATTCCTGCCTGAATTATTTATTCATAAATATTTACCTCATTGTCCTGGTTTTGGCTAGGGTAGAGTTAATTTTCTTCCTAGTAGTTGGTATAGTGCTGTGATTTGGATTTAGAATAAGAACAATGCTGATAACACACTGATGTTTTAATTGCTGCTGAGCAGTGATTACACTACGTCAAGGACTTCTCGTGCTGCCCTGCCAGGGAGGAGGCTGGGGGTACAAAAGAAGGTGGAAGGGGACACAGCCAGGAGAGCTGACCCCAACTGACCAAAGGGATATTCACTACCATATAATGTCATGCTCAGTACATAAAGCTGGGGACAGCTGGCCAGGATGAGACGTCCAACTGCTCAGGGATCGGCTGAGCATCGGTTGGTAGGTGGTGAGCAATTGCGTTGTGATCACTTGTTTTCTGTATTTTTTTATCATTATTATTATTTTCCTTTCCTTTCTGTCCTATTAAACTGTCTTTATCTCAACCCATGAGTTTTACCTTTTTTCTGGTTCTCTCTCCCATCCTACTGGGTGGACAGTGAGCAAACGGCTCTGTGGCGTCCAGGTGCCTGCCAGGCTAAACCACAACACTCGATCAGACCTTGGGCTGTTCAAGGTCTTCCCTTAAATTCTGAGATCTTTGTTAGTATATGCACATTCTGAGAGTTTTTCCCTGTAAGGCACTACAAGGCCTCCACTGACTCTTCATATGGCCAAGTTGTTGAGTTAGGAGACAAAACCTGCTCTGCAGACACTACACTGAACTGGGTTGTTTGCAGCTGACTTGAAACTATCTTGTACAGCAGTCTCTGCAGGAGTCAAAGTACTTCTCTCATACATGCTTTGCTTCATGGCAAAGTCACACCCTTTAATTATGCACTCCATATACAGCAACTATGCAGAATTAGCAGGAATGTTGTCATAGCCATCATGCTCTAAGTATAGAGGCTTTAATAGGGAAAGTTTTGGGGCAGAGGTTATATCTTTATTAAGTTAACAGGCATCATGCAGGGGAAAAAACAACTTTTAGGCACAAAAACTTTTCTGAAACAGAATCGATAATCTTCTAAACTAAACATAAACTGTAAACTATGGGGCTGAATTTACCAGCTGTTCTACCTGACAGAAAAGCCAGTTGACATTTGGGAGAAGATTAGCAGGGGGAATTGCACAATACCAGCATTAGCTGGGTTACAAACTGTAAATAACAAGATCTCCAACAAACCAATGTGTTTAGTGAGAAGCTCTTCTGAATAGGAAATTACCATGGTGTGAGCAGGAAATTCTGATGCTTTCACTGATTTCTGGTGCAAGCTCAAGGAACAAAACTACCAAATCCTTCTGCAGTCTGGAACCGTATTTACACAAGCCTGATATATAGACATTATTATTCTCCCTCTTTTATCCAATAGCTGAAACCGCACACCCATGAGGACAGAGACACAGGGCCCAAACTCGCATGCAATGAGCCTTGGGTACCTGTGTGTTCAGCACAGTTAGGATGTACACAGTCCTGGCTGTACCTAACAAATCCTTTTGGTGAAGCATCACAATCAAGGGTTTAAAAAAAATAAAAAGCAGCTGAATGTCCTTTCTAAAGGTGCAAGTTCTGGATCTAGGCAATTATGGATTTCTTGTTATCATTTCACTAGGGTATTCATTTTCTCTCTTAAATTTAAGCACAGATATTGGAGATTCTTAAACCACTATGATAAAAACCATTCTGAAATTTCATCCCATGGACTGTCTTTCAATATAACTTCATGCTGAAATGAATTCCACAATTCCAAGGTTACAAAAGCTAGTTACTGAAGGCCAGGCATAATTTTTTTTTCCCCTCATAAAGAAAAATTCACTTCAGATGAGCTAGAACAAGGCCGTTATTCAAAGCTTCAGAAATTTCTTCCTAGGATATCATAGGCAGCACTTTCTTACAACGTACCAGAAATGAGAGCTAAGAGATGGCAGAAGATCAGCACATTTGATTTTAGAGCACACAAACATAAAGACTGAACTAGGACTAATCAATACTGCTTGTATCTCTTTTCTAGCTATTTTCTTTCACACATAAATATTTTGAAGCTACACACCTAAGCATACCTAAACAATATGTTACTGTTTGTTTGGGGCTGTTGGAGACAGTTATGCTTGTTTTTCCAAAGAACCTGGAGATCTTCCATATTCGACTCATCTCTAATTTTCTGTTTTTGTAGGTCTGTGGAGGCATCACCAGAGGGAAATAATAATGAAAATTAGAAATTGAGCAGACTCTGTTAAAAACAAAATTAAAGACCTCTGAGAAATTACAGACTTCAAATTTGATTTTTTAAAACCGACAGCCCGGTGAAACTCAAAGATAAACACATTATGCTCAACTTCTGTGTATCTGCCTTACAGTGACAAGAAAATATCCTTATTTCAAGAAAATGCACTTTAGAAAAAAGGAATAAGAAACTGAATTTAAGGATGGCTGAAATTTAAACAATTTCAAAGGCTTTGACATCAAACAGTTTATTATCATCTGCTTTCTAATTGCATCTGTCTAGATTTCTAATCTAGCAGAAATAGTGAGATTCTGAACTTCTAATGGGAACAGTCAGGCCTTAATGAGAAATGCACATGTGAAAGTTAAGTTCTTGTCTACAGGGAAAGAACAGTGGAGGGAGGAAAATGTAGGGGTAGAAAAAAAGATAGTGATCTTGTGAGACAATTGAAAGAAATTCTCCTACAAAGCGTGTGCTTTCCAAGTGGAAAAGCACAAAGGAAACAACTTCTGCCATGAATCAGTTAATAAAAAAAGGGAGGTCTGCTGCTAAACAACTTTCAGTCCATGTTTAAGAGAAAGCAAATGAAAAAGGAAAAGACAAAAACTGAATGAGGGTTGATATTTCAAAAACATCTGAGTACATGTGGCTACACTGGAGAGAAGTAGGTTGTTTGGGATTAAATACTTCCACAGAGACGGGCTGATAGGGACTGGCTGGAACGAGCCAGGAGAAAGATCTCTGTAGCTGAAAGTTGCACTGAAAGTGAGTAGAAGGGAAACATTTAGAATTTGTCACATCTGAGGAATGGATGCAGTAGACAGATTTCAGTTAGAATACATGGAAAGAAAAGATACAGTAGTGGAGATGCCTTGTGTGTAGGGCCTGGATATTGCAAGCCAGAGAAGATAAAGGATCGTATGCATAATACAGCCTAAAGGGCAAACACAAGGCAGTGTTTTCTTAACAACTGAAAGAGAAAAATCATAAAAATTAAAATCTGAATTCTGAATGGTTATACTGAATGCAAACTGATTGATTGCATTGGGACAGGTGGAGACAAACACATAAGAGGGGGTCTGCCAACAACTCTGTTAAGGACAGTAGCTGACCTTGTGCTTTGAGATGAATCTACCAGAAATTACATGTAAAAGGAGGAAAGCAGTCAGAAAACCAGTCAAATCTTCATGAATGAAGCTTTGTAAATAGTTCGTCTCCATAGATTTTCGTGAAAATGAGAGCTGACTTCACTGTCTCCAAACAACAATGGTAATGGACACATTGGATGAGCCTAGTGAAAAGAGAAGATGAATTTTGGGTACTCATATGGGCCACAAGGTTTTACTTATTGCTCTATGGGTGGCAAAAAAAAAGCAGAGAGCTTCAGAAGAATGATAAGAGAGGGAAAGTCAGGGGCACAAGAGAGATCTGGAGATGAATTAAGTGGAGGTCACTGGCATATGGGTGAGGATCAGATCAGACACAGTGTATGCAAGAAACTTCCACATCCAGTACCAAGAGATAAAAAGGCAGAGTTGTGAAGGGGGAAGGGAGGGTAAGCCAAGGGCTGGGGTAAGTCAGATCATTTATAGTCAGTTTTCTTCTCAGAAACAGCATGTGAAAAAAGAGAAATGGAAAAAGGGTATGATTAGCATTCCAAGGCGATGAGAAAGACTTGTCTGATCTGCTTGAAAGAAGTGAGCTGTAAGACAAAGACAGAGGATTACATTATTTTCTACAATAAAGGTTGGTGGGCTCGATCTGGTAAATCAGCCTTTGTTTCAATTCTCTGGTGGTAGTTTTTAATCTCAAATAATTATCATTGCTTTGCAGTATTCTCTGCATGTCCTCTGTCTGAAAAAATGTAACAGTGAATAGGAGAAAATTTTAAAGGATTCATCTATTGAAATAGTCATAATTTAGACAGGAAGTTTTAATTTCTGCTTTTCTTCTATCTGTATTTTATTTAGTCTTACGCAAGCTATTTATCATATATTAAACATAACTTACATATGCATCATAATAAGATGTCACACTATTGCAGAGTTAATGCATGAACATTATCTTCACCACTTGACTATAGCTCCTGCTCTGATCAGAGCAATTCATCAATTAGCCTATTTTTAAAAAAAATGATATCTTTGTAAGAGAAAAATAAAGTAAGGAGGGATTGAATACTGTTCAATACTCACCACATAACATCAAGATATGTTCAAGAAATTAGCAGTAACAGCTAAAATACACTAAAGTCGGTTACCCTAATATAGGCTCAGCCATTCCAGCAAATATCCTAGATCACCTTCCTCCCTTACTCAGGTGAGGTTATTTTCAAGTCCCAAGCTGCCTAATGCACTTCAAGTTCTTTATTCCCTCTTATCAAAATGCACAACTGAAATTGCACAGAGACAGTATCATTTATGTCAGAAAGTTCTAAACCTCTAGAAGGATGCCACATCAAATTCTTTCAGAGAACTCTTATTGGCTCAGACACCTGGCACCTTCTCTCATACACCTACACAGAAATGTCAACTTTGTCTCAACCACGCAAGCTATTTTCAATATTGTAGGTCGTACCATACCATAACTACGGGACTCCCTAAAACAACCATCAAAAGAAGGCCAGGCCAAAGTTGCCCATGTGCACCACTCCTCCAGGCAGCCCCAGCCAAGGTTGCTGAAGAACGGTTACCTGGCCAGCTCTGAGCCTGTAGCAGCTGCACTGCGGGCCTGTGTTCTGAAACAAACATGCAAAATCTACCTCGTTCTAGGAAAATAAGCAAGAGGACTGATATGGTGAATTATAGCAGAATAGTCCACAGAGGCAAAGAGTGTTTCCAAGCATTCTGCTGAACAAGAAAATATGAACCAGCAAGTGGACCATTTTGCTAATAGTTTAAATGAAACCTTTTTTCAGAGAGGATATCTACAGGTATAGAGTTCTTTCAATCTTTATCTAGCTGTTCCAATCCTGAACATATACCAAACTGTTTGGTCTTCTAAGCGAAATACAACCACTTTGACCAACTGACTGAAAAAGATTATTTTAAGAGTCTGCTTATCCTATTAGAAGAGAATTGTGTTACAGTGCATATAACATTGATTTCATGCACATTATCACAAGTTTGTATAACAAGCAGTTCTTCAACCATTTCTACTTTATATTAACTTATTTTACCCAATTACACCTATGGATCCTTTGGAATTCTTGATTTCTCATTAAGATTAATTTTCTAATTTGAGCAAAAAATGTCTTTTGCATTACAGTAGAATTTTTACTTAACCTCGGATGAATTTATGTTTTCCTCCACAATAATACAGCCCACATATCAAATTCAATTATTTTACAGTTTATTAAACTGCATTTTAAACTCTATTTGTCAAAATTACTCTGCTGTTACATTACTTTCCTCTTTACTAAAGCTAAGCAAAAATAGTGCTTGGATATTAGTTGATATTAAAAGTCTAAACACCAATAAATCACAGTGTAAAAGCACAGAAATACCTCTGAAAAATACATCTGCAATTCTGTATGCTTTGGCATCAGTTGCAGAAAACAGTGGAATAAAGTCCTTAGTGTGTCCTTTGTGAAACCTGTGAGTCTAAGCTGACAAGCGAGTGAAGAAAAACATTATCAGCTTGATCATTTTATCATTTTTTTTGTAAACAGATTAGCTACATTTATTTCATTCTTTTCTTCTAAACAGTAAACTCAAAACCCACACTAAATGAAAGGTCCTGTAAACATTTCAGGGTAGGGGGTTTGGTGTGGGGTTTTTTTTTTTGGCGGGGGAGTTTTGTGGTTGTTTGGTTTGGGGGGTTTTATTTTGTTTTTACTTAGGACAATTTCAATGACATCAATAAAATTATGGAGGGTTTTTATACAGGTAGGACTAAGAAAACACAGGTTAGCACAGGATGGAAGGGGCCTTAGAAGGTCTCTAGGGGTATCAGTAGTGTGGGATTTCATCTCAAATGCCTATGAGAAAAAGAGAAATTCCATCAAAACCAGAATACAGTATTTGTCCACTTAAGACCTCTTAAAGTATAATCAAGTTGCTGTAATTAGGGTTAAGAACAATTTAATTGGTTACAGATATCAAATACCTCAACCTGATCTTTCTATATGATAGGACATGAAAATATGGATGATACAAAGCAAGTAGAATATATCAACAGTGATGCTGGAAAAACAAGCATCTCAAGACAGAACTGAATAGAATATTTTCATGTTCTCTATAAAAGGTCATGTAGCCTTTCACATGGGGAGAAAAGTAGCCTGGGGTGGGGAAAGTTTAGGAGTTTCACTTCATAAATCATTCAGCACTTGAATCCAGACTTTTAAAGATCCCTTCCAACCCAACCCATTCTGTGATTCTATGAAAACCAAACTAGTTAAATTCCAAGCAATTGCAAAAATCCCACTCAAGTGTTATAGAGGGCAGGGTTACTCACTAGGTCAAAAGTGGTATTTAAAACAGTCCTGAGGAGGAAGGGGTCATCTTACGCTTTCATGAAAAATGATGGAAAATACGCACTGGTCCCTCCTGCAGTGGAGTGATACAAAGTTTTTGTGCATATTTGTGTATTTCAGGGAAGTGGCCCTTGTTCAGCTAAATTTAGTGACTCTTTCCTGTGAGCTACTTGTTATAAATGAAAAATCATACCCTAGAGGCAGTCTCACAATTTCACTTTTTCCCAAACTTAAAAATCTTTATAAAATTTATATTAAAGACTGAACACTGATATTGCTTATTTATAGTCCCTGATGGCTGTTTGATCAGTGATTTTCTCCACTTAGGAGATCAAACTAATGCAACCTTGCTGATGTATAGGGCACGGGTGCAATTGCCAAGAAATGCATTACCATGAACAGCTTTTCTAATTATTACCACCAGTGGTTTTAAGTATTATTGGAACTCCTGCTTCTGAAATGTACCTGTAGATGAGAAAAGGAAAGCTCTGCTTCATACCAATCATCTTGGATTCTCTCTCTTCCAGTTTTCAACTTGTAGGATTAATATTTCAGACACAGATTTTCTCCAATGAGATTCACTTGATTTACACTACTTAAACATCTTTCAGGTATGTGTAACTATCAGAACAAGTGCGAAATCAGAATTTAAATTTTGCAGTAGTAAGAAGTTCTGGAAGAAAAAAAAAAATTGTTACTGTTGAGGGCTAAAGGACATCAGAATCAACCCACATTACCTCTGATCCTCCTGTAATATAAAAATATTACTGTCAGACATTGTCTGTGGCACAGACAGGTATCTATAATACTATATGTGCATTTGAACACCTCATGCTATATCATACTGAATGTCTCTAAATCCCCTTTTGGTCTAAAGGACCACTGCTAACAGGAAGAACGCTTGCTACAGGGTTCTCTCTGTAGGAAGACTACACTGGCCAACAGTGCAGGGTGCCCCATGCCATGGCCTGCTTAGGGATTGCATTGGAAAGAAATCATGAAATCTAGTATAAAATCTGATAAAAATACATTGTCAAGGAAGTTTCCCTAGTGCACAAAGTTATTCACAGTCTTCCTTTGCTGCCTGGGCATCAGTGCACACATGTCGCATACCTCCCCTCACACCTTGGAGACCTTCTGATCCCTCCACTGGCAGCCAACACCTAGAGAGAGAATTTCCCACCAGAAGGAAGAAATGAATGACTGACCTCTGCAAGATGGCTACAGGGCTTGACAAGGTGACCACATCCTATATCTTTATTTTTTATTACATCAGCTGACTCTAAGGATCTTATCTCAAGCATTTAAACTGGTATAAAAGGTCAAAGACAAATGTCAAAAATGAAATGTGCTGAAGTGGTGCCAGTAATATATCAGTGAGGAACTCGATGGAAGCTCCTGGATTAACTGAATTATTTTTAAAACTGTAGTAATATTATTGCTTAAAAACCAATTTTCTGATTTATTCATTTAATATTTTTAAATATCTATATCAAGAAAAGAGATATCACTTTCATCATGCTTTAAGTAAATGAAATATATTTGTTTTATGAATCACTTGAAAAAGACTGCAGATGTTTATTGAATCTCACCACAGAAGAACATTTTCATCTCTCCTGTTCAATATCTCACAAGAAAGAAAAAAAAAACCCCACATTAATTTTTCAGTGCTTGTCTGTATGTACAGAATTTAAAAGAAATGTTTCATTGTCACATAAAAAAAAAAAAACCTGATAAGTATGAACTTCAATATAAAGAAAATGAACATTTTATATGCTGAAGGAGGTAAAAGCAATGAGATCGAAACAGATGAAGGAATTTAGAAATTTTGTTTATGCATTATTTACTGCAACAACCCAAAAAATTGTTTCCTTGTAGGTATTTTGTACTGCTTTATTTTGTTATTCTGTACCTTTGTTTTGTACACAAATTATTTTCTAGCCATGACAGCATGAATGGGAAAACACTAATAAAAACAAATTTCATCAGAAAAAAAGCTGTGCAACAGTACTGACTCTTGAAACATTTAAAAGGACTAGAAATAATACTTTCTTTTCAAGAAGTAGAAGTAGTCAGAATAGAGTCCATGGATACTACATACTTTCCCTTTTTCTGTTCTTTTTCTTTCTGCAATGTTTCATAGTTTTAACTCTGCTCTAGACTTGTATCTTTCTTCTCTTTTTGAAAACTCTCCAATATGGTTGTACTTACACCATGATGAAAGTGAAATTTGACATATCTATTTAAAGGGGTGTAAAAATAAACAAATAAAATTTTCACTAGAAAGAAAACTCAAATCATAGTTGAACCTCGTGCATTTGATGGGAAGGGGTAAGTGTTTTTAACTAATTTGGAAAGATTCTTGCATCTGGGCTTTTCAGCTTCTTTCAGTACAAACCAAGCATTCTCAGCTGTGCAAATCCCAAAACATTTCCTGGAAAAACAAGGTTTCTTAACTGGTTCTGACAAGGCCAAATGTCCTAAGGACCCATAGTTAGACACAGATATACAGTGAAATGAAGGTTCCCTTCATTAAACATCTTATTTTGTGTATCTCCATTAGGTTACAGGCTATGCAAATAACTTTCTAACAATGAATGTAATAGGACACCTAATTCGTATTAAAAAAATGAGGAGCTAAAGAGATGGTGTAATTTGAAAGGCATATGACTGAGAATGCAGTGATCTTCAGAATACTCCTTGTCCCATTTAATCACGTATATATGTACTCTGGGAAAAAACTTTGAAGTGTCTATTCTGCTGGTGGAGGGAAAAGCTATTTTGTTTCATCGTTTATTTATACTTTTAGATGGGGAGCTAGAGTTATTTTTCTGTAAGCATCTGTAGAGGAAACAAACTTGATAACATAACTGTTCTTGCCATCTGCACGTACTTTACACATTGTCATATAAAGTCGCTTTGATAGGAAAACAAACACAAAATTGCTGTGTTCTGCATGTTATGTAAAATGTTCTGCTTCTCAGTACAGTTCAGTAGTGCCCTCATCTACACTGAAGGAAAGATGTTAATCTAACTTTGACAGAAGTGTTTGCAAGAGGTAGGAAGGATTATCTGTGAAGCTTAATGGTAGCAGCAGTTTAGGACATATTTAGGCCTTCTCACTTGCACGAGGCAAACTTTAGGAGTGCAGTGAGCCATCTGCTTCTGCACAGAATGGCCTTTAAAAAGCAAACTTCCTGTCAAATAGTAGTTGACTCATCCTCAGAAGCTTTTTTGATAAGAAACCAGTTTACACCACCTCAGGGTGTTGTCTTTTATGGCTGCCAGAGAAGCACATTCACTGTTTTCTCCCAGGTTCCCATGCAACCATGTAGGCAGCATGATCCTTGGGTAGTTTGTTACCTTTTGTTACCTCTGCCTGAAATCTGCATCTTTCCACTACAAGCAGTCTTGATTCTGACTCTGCAAAAGAGATCAAAATCATAAACTCAAGTCCACATTTGAGTCTCATTGGTTATATCTATGTTACCAGAACCTGGAACAGCCTAGGTTCACTCCGTGGCCAAATCCTCTCTATAACAGTGGAAGCTCTAGAGCACAAGACTTTTATTCCTCTTGCCCTCCACACTCACAAGCAAGCACTGACATCACACTAAGGTCTCCTCAGAGGGAAAACTCAGTCTGGGCAGCAGCCCACAGTCATTTCCAGTAGGGTTTCAGCCTGAACAAACAGAATAAAGCACTCCAGGGAAGACCCACATGCCCTGCAGTTCAGGTATATCAACAGTGCATCCCAGAATGCCTGCACTGTGTCACTGCTTTTGGGATACAGAATTCCCACAGGGCGGGGGAGGGAGCAGAAAAGAGAAACCCACCAGCAACAACAACAAAACACCTAAAGTTTTACAGAAATCTTTAACTAAACATTTTTTGTGAAAAAGCAAACATCTTATCTCAAACAAAGGATATGTCTTATCACTTCCTGCTATGATTGTACAGCTGTCAATCCAGTCAGATTAAGCTTTATAATATAATAGCTACATGATATAATTGTTTGATAACACGCTGGGAATCTTCTGGACTAGAAGTAAAATTCCAAAAAAAACCTTTCACAGCATCATAATGTGGACATTAGAGGAAAAATTATGCAACTAAGACTATTCTTCCTAAACGGCACAGTTTTTGTCATTTCTTTCTGTCTTGAGGTTAAGTAAGCAAGCATGACAGATATTGTATATGGCACTTAAAATGAACAGCCTGTGCATGACACATATGCTGAAGAAAAAATAAATTATAAATACATTTGAATAATAAGGAGAAGCCACTTCCACCTCACTCCCCCTTCACTCCAGAAAAAACTGTCCTCTCTAATAACATACATTCTTAATGGTTAATTGAACACACCTTGCAGCAGAAAAAATGTCAAATTTAGCAACAGAATCATGGCGTTTGTACAAACTGGAAGCATAGCCTCACAAGGTGAAATGTTTGTGAGGAAAATGCTGCACGGACATACCCAGGAAAGATGGGGAAATGGACAGTTCCAGCTTCTAGAACACAAAGCCTGTGCTCTAAGGTTTATGCTAGATAGCACAAATTCATAGATTTTGGGGTTTGAAAATATAGAATCCACAGACAACATTCTACCATTTTAATCTGCAAGAAAATAAAGTGAAGTATCAGCATTTCTGGGCAAGCATGAGAGGTAGAACTTCAAACAGAATCTATTTAAGAGCAGAAATACAAGACTACTTAAAATCTCAAGCTACCTAAAAACAGCGGTTATACCTTTTTTACTTGGGAATTTTTACACTGAAAGCGACTTGCATCCTAACAGTACATGACAGGCCTCTGTGCACTAAAATAAAAAACTCAGAAGTACCAGAAAATGTATTATATACAGACTGGGGCAAAAAATAAAAGACAATTCACTTTTGGACACTGTAACTCACCCCAATGTCAGCAACAAGGAAAAGCATCACAATGTTTTTAGACTTTGCTATCAATCCAACACCATACAAGGGTCAGCATCCTCTAGCTACAGAGGATAACAAAAAAGAAAGACTTCACATTTAATAGGCAGGCAGTTTTCAATGCAGTAAATTACTGCTGCAAGATGCACTTGCTTGCACCTACCACAGGAGCTGAGGGACAGGTACTCTATTGCATGGTGTAATCAGAGGCCAAGACTTAAGAGAAAAAAATAGCGTTGTACTTCAATCTCTAGCCTGTCTGTCATGTATGAGATAACTCATGTTTTGATGCACTTAGGTGATTTAATGCAAAACACCTCGAGAAACACATATGGCTTGGGAGGTTGAACGTGTGTAAGAAAGAAGAAATGAGTTCTTCAAAAGTTCAGTTGAAATGAAACTGTCACAAATGACACACCACTTATCTATTAAACATGTCACTATTAATGTCAAAACAACTCAAAGATACACTCAAACACAGTGCAAATGTAACATCCTTTAAACGAAAATTCATGTTTTGATAAATTTAATATATTATCATACAAAAGTGTGCTATATATATAAATGCATTTTTGCCTGGAAAATTAACCTACTGAACTTTTTTCAGTATGAGTTATGAATAATATCTTCCCGTCGTAGAAGTTATTACTGAACGTCAGACACCTTGCTTCTAGATGTCTTCCCCCACCAGAAGAGAACTCAAACCACATTCATACTCCATATGAGACACTAGTTGTATTGTTTCTCAAAAATAATTTAAACTGTGCATTAAGCAAAGACACATTCACCAAAGTACTCTTAAAGCCTATATGTGCAGTTTTAATTTAAAAGAAAGGGTATAAGAAGTAATTAGTGACAACAGAAATGGTTACAAGGAACATCCTCAGTTACAGCTACAAATACATCTTGGGGCAACAGCACTAATTCCACTGAACGCTCTTTGCCCGTGATGCCTCTTAACCACCAAAGCAGTGACAGATTTCTCCTGTTTTGGCAATGACTGACCTGAGGAATACAGTGTTAAGATGATGTTGAAGTAGCTGTAAAAGCAGGGTTAACACAGTTATGCCTTCTGCTGTGATGTTTATGATAGATGGAACAAGAGGAAATACAAATAGCCTCCTGGAATCAATCTGAAGTACTGCTGTAGCTGTGTTCCTTGTGAAGCATAGGAATGAGAGCACCGCTAGTAGCGTTGGAGAGTTTGTGCACGGGGAATTCATATATAAAACTTTAAAATGGCAAAACCTTAACCCTCATGGTGAAGGAAAACTATGAATCCACAAGACTGCAATAAAACTGTTAGGTATTTAATTCTTTTGTGTATAAATAAATAAATAAAACCCCCTGTGTATTTCTGAAAGTACTAATTATTTTACCAGGTTGAATCACAGCTTAGATGTATCACTGTCATTAACCTCATTGTTAATTGTCTTTTCAATAAATTATCACTGGGTGTTCCTTACAGCCCTTTTAGTGTAACATAAAAGAAAATGATCTATCAGTTTTAAAGGCTTACGAATCTGGATCTTAACACACAGATGAGTGAAGCAGCCCTCAGGGGTTACAGCTAGCAGTTGAGTAAAATGTAATGGAATCAAAGAGGTTTTTATTGCAACATAGAGAGAAGCGCAATCTGCAGTTGCCTAATGGCTACGGTCATCACCATCAGGTGAGACCTGACTCACCCTGAGCTGCACAGGGATGAGTAGCCTGTGGACCACTGCAGAATTTGAATTTTTAATGGCAATCAACATATTGCACAAATTCCAGATTCCCGTTATACCTGTGTCCTAAACATCTCACCCATCTGCTGCTAAACAGCACCTCTTGCACCAAGCCCTACCTCTTTGAAAGCATCCTTACTGGCTCCCCAAGAGTTTTCGGTCACCAGCAACAAAGAAAAGTTGCTGCAAACAAGGCTTTGACATCTCCATGAAAACTGCTGTACATAAGGAGAATTGATGCTCACAGAAGACAACCATTCTCCTAAATCCCATGGGACCTCGTGGTCTTCATTCTTTCAACAGTCTGCAGGCTGTGCCAGGGTGGGGGGAGGCTGTAACAGACAGCAGATTTAGATACTTGCTGATGATGGCAGGCAGCTGGAGAGAAGAGGCGGGGACCCAAAATTTGCCCTGCTGTTACTAAGTTATTTGCTTAGAGGTTTTGTGACAATCTGATTGTTGAAATCTTGCTCATATCACCGTTTTCTGGTAAATGCAGCTATGCCAGACACCCTATAGCTACAATTCTAATTTAAAAAAGAAAGTCCCCATCCATTTTATAAGTCCACTTAGCCACAAGAAATTAAAAAAAAAAAAAAAGTAAGAATGACCTTACTTGGGGCCATGGTGGAAGAAATAAATATTTTAAGAGAGGATCAAAAGGAATTCATATTTTAATTAGTCCTCTTAGTTCTGTCTAATGATAAACTGGTTTCTCAATGATTGGATGATTCTGCTCTCCTATTCCCAATATGTTAGGATCTGCTTTCTAATGTATTCACTTTTCTTTTCAGTTCTATTTTGGGGCTATGCATCTATTCAGTTTGATAGGCAATACCTTTTCTAAATCTGTTTTACCCTTTATCCAAAAAGAGTTGGAAGACAAAAGTCAACAATTATTTTAAGTGTGCAGATCTGCTGAATTCTGAGATTGTGAAGAGGGTAAGTACAAAGCATTCTTGCTTTTTTTCTAAAAACCCTTAACTTTTAAGTAGACATTAAGTCTCCCCCTTAATCTAAAGTTGTTTTCCAAATCTGGACCTCTTACTGCAAACTGTGCAGTAAAATCTCCTGCCCATCAAAACGGGCAGAGAATTTGTTTTGCCACACTCAGTACATAATGTCCGCTGGATCAGAATGGCAGAGATGGGATTTGGGTTCTGACCTCTCGACGTTTTCCAAATAAAGTAGCCTTGGGTCTGCCACGTGGTTTTCAGCAGGAAGGTGCACCAAGGAAATGCGGTCTTTTGGAAGAAAGAGATACAAGTTTCAGCTGTAATTAAATAGGCCATGGAACTTTTAATGAAACTATACTCGTTAGTGATGTAGCCAACCGAGGCAATTAAACTCTCTTACTATTCCTGTAGCTAGAAGACTGATTATGGTGTACTGTTTTCTTCCCTTTTCTGTAATTTTGCTTTTAATAATTATAGCAGCTGCAGTAACCCAACCCAGAAGAAACAGGGTTTTGCTGTTAGCTAATCAATTCTAGTTCGTATTTCATAGAGCTTTTAATTATACAAGATATTTTAATTCTTCACAAGGACACAACACTAAAAAGGAAAAGATAAAAGAAATAAATTATTTCTGCAACATAAAACTGACAGACTCTAAGTGGCAAAAAGGGATAGCAATAAAAATGAACAATATTTGAAATTGGTTTTTAGAGAGATAATTTTTGATTCTGCAATAAATGAAAACAGGAAAAGAATGTCTAACACTGATTTAATTTCTTTTTGTCAGTAGCCTAAAAAAAAAGTCTGCTTATTTTCTTTTATAGAGAATAAAGGCGTAATGGTGCATGCTAAACTGAAAAAAACCCAAAACAACAAAAACAACCCGATAACTTTGTTAAGTTAAAATTATTACTATTATTTGTAATATGACAGTGCACAGAAGCCTGTAATGAAATCCCGTCAGGTTCAGTCCTAGCAGATAGTAACAGCCTTTCTCAAGAGTTTATAATCCGAGGAGAGAGGGTATTCATTGTCATTACTTTACAAAATAACGGTCGACAATCAAAGATATTAAAACTAACATTCTCAAAGATAAGTAGGCATTTAATTGCCCTTGAATAAATTAAAATTGTTAGCTTAAGACTACCTATGATATGGTACATCTCTGACATGACTTGTCAAGCTTAAAGAGGAAGAGAATTAAGACCGTCTCACTGTGTGTTTCTCTTTTCCATCTATCATTCCAGAGCTAGAACAATTCAGAGATAGAAATACTGAGACTGTTTTGCACAAAGAATCTTTAAAAAATAGTATTTTTACAAAAGAATCTTTTATAAAATATGTGCTTATATTATTTCATTTGACACTTTGCCATATTCAACCATTTTAGGCTGAATAACTACAAAAAAACCCACAACCCAGAGTATGAAACTTCAAGAAAATAGTAATAGTTTGTGTTAACAGCATAACTTCTTATCAAATAGCAACATATATAAGGACTGCATTTTAAGAGATATAAGGAAGAGGTACCCTATGTTAAAGAAGAGCGTGACAATTGGAGTTTGCCAATTTAAAATTATGTTTGTTATCATGACATTTTCATGCATCTGTTTACACAATGCATTGGTATTTAATGTACTCTGTGCAAGATAGAATTGTATTTTAAATTTAGATGAAAAGGAGAATGAGGATAATATGGTACTAAGAAAAAAAAATAATGAAAATACCCAGAGATACTTATATAACTAGGCTAATTATATATCTTATATTATGATGTAGTATTGTTTGTTCCCTTCTTGAGGCTTCTGTGTACACAGATGCACAGATAGCTGGATGCCTCATTACATATCTTGTCATCAAACTGAAGATGTTCATGGCAATTAAATAAGCAAGGCACCAGATATGGCAGGAAACAAAAGCTCAGCAGCTGAGTCTTGCATTCACGTGATTAAGCAACCTGGAACATTCAAAGGCTTATGCAAAGCAGAAGTTACTATCTTTAAGAGAAAGAGTATCCTTTTGAGACACTTTTTCTCTCTACTGTCAAATGAAAAGGTTAGGACTCATCAGACCATCCTGCCTTTGCCCAGTTCATACACAGAATGAGATAAAGACAAAAAAGATGGAGACCAAAATTTGACAGGTTTTTCAAGATATGAAATTAATTATTTAAACAATATTTCTGTTATTATTTACCCAGCTGGCAGGGGATCTCAGTGAATTTGTTCACCTGCAGGGTCACTGAAGGACCCCTGGAGATGCAAGGTCACACCTGAGGCAATAAAACATGAGCATTTTCTAAATCGGAGAGGGGAAAAAAAGCGGATCTTGTTCAACTGGAGATGCATCTCTGTGGTATATCACCAGCATGCAGAGGCGCCCACTGTAGTGCTGCACCAGAGGATGGCAGTATGGCTATGCCAGTGCTGATGACCAGGATTAATTACTGCTCCTCCAGCACTGCAGCTGCACCACAGCCTCCATCCAAACTGGTCCCTCCTCCCTCTCTTGCACAATTCCCAAGGACTGATCCCCAGCAGTAGCATCAAGCTCCCAGCAGGGGCAAATCTGAAAATCCCTAGACTGTGACAGTGGACTATCATTGAAGGTCTTTCCTTGGCTGCAAAATGGGATATTATCACTCTCCCCTATAACACTCAGCCATGCTGATACTCAGGCTGATAGAACAATGGTATTTACAAACACTACGACAAGTTAAAACTATGTGGGCCTGCTTAACTACCATAACAATATCTTCTCTCTTGGCATTAACAAATACATTTTTAGGGTTTTTTTTTTCTGCCACTGTATTCTTCGTTAGTTAAACATAAGTTTGGTGCTTACTTTACATCCCTGAAATTAACAGCAGTATTTGGAGATTTTTTTAAAAAATAAAATTCTTTTTGAAAAGGAAAAGGATCTTTTGCTATAAAAGGGGAAAAAACAATCTTCAGTCATCTCACCATACTTCTACAATATTAATTTTTGTTCTAAAATTTAAAATTATAATGTATTATTCAATATTTTCATCGTTAGAACTGCATAGAACAGACAGGCTTTCTGAAACCAACAAAGAGGCTCCATTTCAAGTGTTTTGCTGAACATGTTGGTTATAGCTTTGTGTAAATTAATCAACAGGACAGATATGATGCTGTGATTCTATGATATGCTTTTCAGGATTGACCACATGTGCATTTTGATTGAATTACTTTTTAGAGGTAACAACATAAAGCATATAATGTGAGATATAAGGCCTTTTTGAATAGTTAATACATATCAGAACTGAAGTGTTTGCTAATCGAGATACAGACATGCAAGCTAATTCACACAAAACCACTTGCATTTTAAATACCTTTGGGTTTTTTTTCAAAGGGTCCTCACAATATGTGAATATTTCATAAGTGAAGAGTGTGAATACTGAGCATTTAAAGTAGTAAGCATGGCACTATAATTTGCCTGAATCTGATCTGAATGTACAGGGAAGATTCGAACAATCAGCCCCTGCTATTGTGCAGTAGATTAATTCCTCTGAAACTCCTGGTACCTACAAACCACCACATATCCCTTATTAAAAATATATCAACCTGCCACCTCTGAATTTATACTTTATAATCTAAATAATACTCAGAATAGGGCTCAAATAGTAATCCCCAAGAAAATACACAGCTGTGCACTTGTCTAAATAAAATAGGCCTGGAATGCCTTGGGGTAATTAAAAACCAGTGGGTTACCAGTGAACACATACAATAAGCAAGAAAATCCAGATCACGAACTGCATCCTTAATGAAGACTCAACAAAATGGTAATGGCATCTAAACTTTTTTTTTTTCTTGCTAGCTTGGAAATCAGGTATTACTGAGAGTGTAGGTAAAAATATTATTGCCATCTTTTTTGCTGAGGGCAAATAAAACACTTCTGTTTCTGGTCTATAAATCCTTTTTAAAAAGCTAAAAAAGAAAAACAGGGCCAAAAAAGTAAATGATGGCAACAACCATGCCGTAGATTAGAAGGAATAACAACAATAAATCCCAATCGGTCTCTGAGAAATCAAAAGCCAGCAAGGAGCAGGACGTGCTGCACCCGCTCAGGGACCTGCAGCCTGCGATTGCGGGCAGTCCCTGGAGAAGTACAGAATTCACAGCCCAGAGGAAAGCCATGGCTGAAAAACACTTTTGTACTCTTCTGAAATCAAGGCTGCTCTGGAAGCTATTCTTTTTTAGGAAGCTTTTGAGGGGTCAGTCCCATCTACAGGTACCACGGCAGGGCAGTCTGTATGGTACAGAGCTGCTCACCAGCCTCATCCCAGTGGCCAGATTCACTTCTTGGAGTTTATGGTCCATCTTGCCCCACCAAGGCTTGGCTGAATCTCAATCTGTGTGATATTACCTACAGCTACTTATCTCTGACCTAGCCCAAACATCACACTGAGAAATTTTGCTGGATATCACTACAACATTGTTACAAGAGAAAATTCCAGAGTATACATCTGTAGCATCCATAAAAATCCCATTTTTCATTCTACTCCAACCTTGTCCCTGAATCACTTCAAGTTGAGTACTTTTCATGTTTTACTGTAAAAGCAGGGACAGCAGTGTTCATTTATCTGTCATGCAACATAATTGTAAATTTAGGATAAAGATGTGCAACACACAATCTTTCATTATATTTAATTAACACATTGTGGTCTGAAAAGACAGCACAATTGCACCTGGTGCTTTCAGCAGTAGTTTTCTCAACACTGCTATTTTTATTTTGTAAAAATAAGCAGGAAGAGAACTTATATCACATTATCTAAACATTGTAGATAAGTCTTCCTTATTGTGAAAGGTAAGAGACCAACTCACTGTTTCTTAAGATAGGTAGAGAGGTACAATAAAAAGAGAAGAAAAGGTAGATGGAAACACATAATTAAGTTCTCAGAGAGTTCTGATTGATAAAAATTACATTAGAAAAAATTTCTTCATGCAATATTAAGCTGCTATTGTACACTGAATTGTCAGCTGCAGCAGATAGAAAATAATTCTATTGGCCGTGGTTTTATTACAAGAATAACTTATTACTAAGGTGTTAATTCAAACAAACAGATCCAACAATGAACTGCAGTCTGTCATCTATACCATGTTTTTCCAAGCCTTGGGATCATGAACTTTGAATAATAGCTTGATGCCATGATATGACGTGCCTTGATTTGCTACTGCCGTTTGGCTTTTCATTTAGAACATGCAGCTATACTGAATTTGTTTTCTAATCAAAAAATCAAGGTGACATCTTCAAACCAGAGTTTCATTCTTTTCTTCCTATCTGATGCTAATAATACAATTTAGTAACTAAAATCTAGTTTTCACTAGCCTCTAAGTATTAGCATAATAGTTAATTGCTTTGATCAAATCTCAAAAACAGTGCAAAAGATATGACAAAAGAACAGATTGTAATGTTCAAGACTAGGTAGATATTGAAGAGTTTTAGTGTGGACCTTGCTGTAGATAAAACAATATTCTGATGACAGCTTTAACTTTGGCATCTATAACCAGACCAATGTATACATAGATCGTGGTACAACATGGACTCCAGCAAGGCAAATATGTCAGCAGCAAGAGAGATCATTCACTCAAAGAACTTCATCAGCAAAAACCCCTGCCCCCCCTGGAGCGTTTGGCCCCCTCTGCCACCATGTCACTCCTGACGCGGAGCCACTGTGCTGCAGAATACTCCTTACACGAATATTTGCCAAACCAATAAATAAATACAAACAGCACTGTGAACTCCTGATTTAAGAAGATGCACTAAGTTTTGCAGACAACGTGAGGCACCTAGCATAGGAAGTTATTATACACAAACCATCCAATATCAATAAAAAGCCTTTGATTCTCAGTGCTGTGGATCTTCCTGAGCAAATGGGCTGCTATAGACAATAGTTACAACAGCTCTTACAGAAGTGGGTGCCACTTGTCAGGAATACTACAAACTGACAGAAATCACGTTTGCAACAGTCAGTGATACTGAAAATAGTTTGAATTTAGATTATGGATTCATTTGTAATCTAAAAGTAGTTCAATATAAATTTTAAGGACAACAGTGATAAGAGTTTATGATAAAGTATCAGTAGTTTATTTCCATTAACATGATAACTAACTGATGTAAAGTTACTTTATTGTGGAACTACCCATATATAAATGCACTTTTTTTAGGTTAAGACCTAGATAATAACTTGGTTAATAACTTGAGCCAGCACATGAGAGAAGTTTTACTCTGCAATTACCAAGCGACTTGAAGCTATTTCTTTTCTTATTATAGCCTGAAATTTCCTACCTACCATTTCTTTTCCTGTTGCCCTAAATTCTGATAATTTTAATTTCTCTTCAGTTTTAATTAAGCCACCCTGAGGCTTATAAACTCTGAAAGTTTTCACATTTCATTTTTTTTAATAATTAAAACTGCTTCAATTTGTTTCAAAGACCTGATGTTTAAACAGGGAACGTTTTCATAAACCCTGCGCTCTGCTTGTAATAAGGAATATATTTGTGGAATGAACTGTTCATTGCACCACTCTTTCAATTGCTTGGATCAAAGTCAAGTAATGTGTGTTCACAGCTTGAAAAGTGCTGTAATGCAAGGCATACTTGTATTAATATAAGTGTGTTAACCATTCTGCAAGCCAAAATAAAACTGTGGACCTGATCTGGTATCTTCACATAATGGATGCCAAGTTAAAATAGACAGCTTCTCTAACCATACGTCATACTGGTAAATATTGCATAAGAGGACTTAGAAATCTTATAAAACCGTTTTAGGGAAAAGCTTCAGATAGTAAATGGAGACTTCCAGCCTTAAAAAGGGAAGTAAGAAAAGTGATGTGTTACCTCTGATTCTCAGAAAATAAACTTAGAAAAGTTTTTCTCTGTCTTTTCATTTTACTGACCAAAGTCTTTGCCCTTCACAGCAAAATGGTTCTTTTAAAAACTCCACGTTTCACCTGTTACTACTCCTTTTTTTCACACTAACGTACCCTAAACAGACACCAAACACTGAAAAAGGAGAAGTACAAAAAGAAAACAAGAAATATTAATATATATATAAAGCACAAGGTCCACTGTCTCTACAGCAAGAAGAGCTATTTCAGAATCTGACCAGCATCTCTGAAATGCTTACTTTTTGAAAAAAGTATAAGAAGTCCACATATAATCCTGAAATCTTTGCATTGGAGGTGCTGTACCACGCAAAGGTGGCCACAGTTTCCAGATGTAACCAAACGAATCTGTAGAGGTTAGCTGTTGTCTGATAATCTTGGCACTAGGATCTACATACCTCTCCATTTTGTTTGTGGCTATACTAGAATTAAGAAAAGTCTTAGGAAAGTATCTTGCAGGACAAGTTGACATTTCTTTAGTATTTCAGAAATTCTGTATAAAGATAGCAAGTGCTTCCACAGGAAACCTGACTGCTCTCAAACACACTAGAATATTGACAACAGCTTTCAAGCAGGAGGTGTAATCTTGACACGCCCTCTTTACCTGGCTTCCTCTGTTCATGTACATTTATTGATTCCAAAGTGTTGGCAGATCCAAATGCCAAAAAGACTACAAGACATGGCAAACACAGCAGTAGACAGAAATGACCTCAACATCAGTGAGAATTAGAAAAAAAAAAAAAAAAAACCAACATATGAAGTATTGCTCCACAAGAACATTCAAAATGAAGAAATATCTCCCAAATAGCTTGTTCATCTCTTTAGGAAGCGAGATAAGTGTTTCAGAATAAAAGCGCTGCTTATTCCCCAAGAAGGCACCCACGTAGGGAGCTGCTTTCGTCTGGTTATTCTGCAAACAATCCCGATAGCGAAAGCTATGCCAGCCGGCTTCCTCGGAGAGGAGGGGGGAGGAGGAGGAGGTGTT
>NW_015090936.1:779399-829040 GCF_001431845.1 Calidris pugnax
TATTGACAACAGCTTTCAAGCAGGAGGTGTAATCTTGACACGCCCTCTTTACCTGGCTTCCTCTGTTCATGTACATTTATTGATTCCAAAGTGTTGGCAGATCCAAATGCCAAAAAGACTACAAGACATGGCAAACACAGCAGTAGACAGAAATGACCTCAACATCAGTGAGAATTAGGAAAAAAAAAAAAAAACCCACACTGAAATCAGGTGGCTGACCAGGCAAAATCTGGGACAGTTACATGGTATTCCAAGTCTCATTCCCTCAGCTGCAAAACAGTTTTCATTTACTAATTTCCTATTTTGAGCTAAAGTGTAGCGAAGAGGTTCACAATCTCAACAGTTCATGGATTGGGTGCTAGTCCTGAATCAAGTCTCAGATATTCTTACTTAATGTCCGTACAATGTTTATGACCAGCATCTACATCACTTTGTATACCAATGGCCCCCAGTATTACTTCTGGTTTTATTTGCATGCAACAGCATTTTTGAAATATTTTCCCAAAGGTTTTGTAAATAAAAAATAAACAGGAATCTTGGTATTCCCATTTTTTGACAAGATTAGAAATACTTTAACAACTTTTCCATATGCTTAATCTAAATATTCATAGGAAAGCAAGGAAAATAATAATAGATAAGAAATATACAGAAAAAGGACCTGACTCTTGTTCTGGAGGGATTTTAGACTGTTTCTCTCACTACACATTGCAAAAGTTTCCTCCTCAACTGATTAATTCAATGAGGCTGATGAAATAAAATACATTACAAAGTACAGGATCACAAGAACCAAGGGAAAAGTTTTGCTGACAAAGTGTTGCAGAATAGAGCAAGCTCTCATTCACCAGGTGACTAGTCCTGCACCTTGCCACCTTTAGGAAACACCAAAAGAACCTCTAGATTTGGAAAAGCTTCTACACCAAAAAACCAAGCCTCTTTCTGTCCTGCACACTCAAGACCAGAAGAAAAGGGATACGACACATCCTTAAATACTAAGGATATAATCCTTCCCTAAGTAAAGCTTTTACCATGAGAAGGTGGAGCACAGCAACTGCATGGAGCCTACCCTTGACTTTGTCTTGTTCCTTACATTCAGTCTCAGCACCAGCCCTTAGGCATATAGCCTGCCCTGGCACCTCACTGTAGACAACTAAGATGTTCAGACAAAAAGGCAAAAAAAGACAGTTTCCTTCTCTTCCCCTCACCACACCAGCACATTCCCAGCAACAGCTTTATAGAAAGAAAAAAGTGAAAAAAAGAAAAAGCATACATCTTAGTGACATGAGTGATTTATACCCCCAAGGAGGGATAAAATGATCCATGACTAGAAGTCAGTGTTTTTATTAGAAATGATGATTCCCAGTCATGGTGCTTTTTAGTTATGTGCATAATTAATGCTAGCTTGTGAAAGCTGCCAATGACGCTCGTCACCAGTGGATGTCCTTATAATATATGTGTGGATTTGAATGCCTGATGAAGTTTTCTGTCTTTCGGGATTCAAAACAGAAGTTGGTGAATAATGCAAGACTGAAAACCAAAAATAACAAAGAAATTGATATTTTCCCAGCAAGCACTAGAGACAAGAGTGTAGAATACAAAATGAAGTAACCAAACCAGGCCAGACTTCCTTGTAAAAAATAGAATTGTGTAAAGATCTGTTTGATTTTTTTACTTAGAAAATATCTATAAATGAGAAATTCAAATCTACTTTACTGACAGCTTTGGAAGTGGCAAATTCTTTGTTTACCCACTCATCAAAATAGAGAGAGGCAACACCGGAAGTCTTCACTGCAGAGCTTTATCTGAAACTCTGGCCTCAAGAGAGCATCTCTACTGCTGGGAAAGAAGTCCATCTATGGACTGCTCTTGCCTTCTTTTCCGAGTTCACTGTGACACGCGTTTGACTTTGTCTGGTGTGGTTCAGATCAAAACTGCTGTCGATTTGCTGAACATATCTTATGCCCAGTCTTCAATATCGTATATATAATTTTGGCTATGTATGTTTTCCTGTTTATTTTCAGGTGGTAAAAAATGTTGGTAATTTCAGAGGATGTATGTACATGCATATTTTGAAGACTAAATGGTTGTATACTCAATTACTAGTTGCAACAGATAAATACCAACACTGGGAACACCACCCAATTTATGTTATATTACTGCAGTAGCATTATACTGGTTTAATTACTTCCTGAATCATATTCCTGTATTCTAGAACAAAAATTTTCCCTCTCAAAAAACACTTGAACACTTGAACACTTGTACACTTGAACAAGTAGCTTTTTCCTCACTACTTCAGTTTCCTCTGAATTTCCTCTGAATTTCTTTTTGTTATTACAAATACCACACAAAAGCAAGTAATACTAATACTCCAAGAGGAGAAACGTTGTCAATGGTTATGTTTCCAAACAGTATTTCTTTCATTCTGCATAGCCCATTGCCTTTTGGATTTATCAAAATATTTACTTATGGTAATGGCTGTACTCAGTGCCTTGTGGATCACCAATTACACATTAAAGAACAAGGTCATAAAATATTGATAAAATCATTAACTACAGTTTTCTTCATTTACCATGGCTAAAAACACATGCTGCTGCAATCTTAATTTGATTCCCAAGGAAATAAATTATTTCAAGAACACAATTTAATTGCTTGAACACTTCAAAAAATGAAAGAAAAAGAGTACCTTTCTCCATTTTCAAGTTGCTGTTCATGTAATTTGCCTCACCAGTATACTCTGGTGACCTGAATTAAACGTCCCAGACCCAGAGCTTTGTAGGCGTGCTGTATTCCTGAAATAACACAGACCACAACTGGAGTTGCAGCTCCTCAGATCTCTCAGTAATTAGGCTCTTTACCAGATTAGAAAGCACTGTGTTGCATTTTTCTCTTGATGTTCTCAAATGTTATCCCTCTATGAATCATATCAGACTAATAATTATGGGGATGTTGCCATGAGGCCAGATACGAAATACTAATTTGGCTCTTTAGACAGAGGTCTTAATTTGTTTTCAGAAAGTTAATGCAGTACTTTTTCCTTTCTGGAGAAAATGGTTTCTCCTTTTTCTAGCAACCAATCTAAATCTCCAATATGCACGTAATGTCACCAAACAGAACGCGGAAATAAGACAGATAGAGGAAGGCAAAAGCAGGATGCAATTCCCTTTCTCCCCACGCAAAACTTGTGTGAGTTATTGCTGGCAGAAGATCACTGTTTGTCCTGGGTGCCAAGAGCTGCAGTGTGGGCTGGTGGGAGGGCAGAAGTTGCAGGGCCTGGAATTGAGAACTGGGCCATTTCCCAGAGAAATAGAGGATAAAATCTCACAGAGAGCAACTGTTACTTAAGAAGAGAAGTCATGGTTTTGGGAGCAGAGCTGGCTGCAGGCTCTGTTGATAGCTGGTTTGACCACTAAGTGGGACACCACTTTTCCATACGTCCCCAAGCCCAGCACTTAATCAAAAACCCCAAACAAATGAAAAATGTCATCCTGCAGTTCCAATATCCAGATAAAAACAATAGCATTAACTAATTTGATAAAATTTGGAGTAAAATCCAAGAGAAGTGCAGTTGCAGAAAGACTGCAGACCCTCGCCTACCACAAAAGTCTAAAGAGTCCACGAGCAAATGCAGACAGGAAGCACTGGGCATCCACAAGCTTCAAATGACAGATGAATTACGCCATGCAGCCTGGTGAAAGCTTTAAGGAGTTATCTATGCAAGCATAATCTTTTCTTCCTGTGTAATTTATTACTTAGGTTGTTTTCTAACCTCATTTTAAATTTGGTTGGAGACTATCAGCATAATTGACGAGCAGATACTTTGTTCCCCCCCTTGTACTGGAGTTGTTTTTCTCAGTTGGTTTTCAGAGCTCCTACTGAGTTGTTAATGAGCTGTCAATTATTTGTGCAAATTGGGAGGCAGGCACTGAAAACTAGCTGCACTCGAAAAGAAACATATTCCCTCAAATCTTGTGAAACGCAACACTCCTTTTAAGGATTCTCTTTACTTCTGAATCTTCATCAACATTGGTACAAAAGCTACTTTATATAAGACAGCTGACCATTTAAAATGGGTTCTCTGTAGTATAAAAAATAGACAGCAAAATATTAAATACAGAGACCTCATTCAGCATCTATGTTCACAGGAATATTTTAAAGAATGAAAATGTCACTTTTGCTGGAGAGAGCACCATACCCTGATCACGTTTCCACTACTAATGCTAACTTGCTTACCGAATTTGGATTTCATAATACTCATTTTATCTGTTTATTCTTAAAAGAAGCTTCCGATTTCAGCCTCTTGATTTTGATCCCATATGTAAAGTGTCCAATTTCTCAGTTGGTGCTCAGCTTCACAAACAGCTGTTTGATCTGGTGGAACAAACTGTTGGTGGCAAGGGCACAAAGGAAGATGGCGGCGGAACCTGAGAATCTGCTAAAGGAGTTGAAAGTGAAACTTCCTTCACCAGTGTTGGAAACATCATGGCATTCTCCCCTCTCTCTCCCTGCCACTTCATCCTCTGCCACTCATTCCTACCCCGCACTTATGTGAATACTAATTGTGTATGGCTACATTCTGAGAGCCTGGAAACCTCTGACGTGAAAAATGGGAACAATAATTATTTTCAAACCATCTTTTTTTCATCTCAATCACCAGTTGCACCTACAAGACAAATTAGTAATTTTAATCACAGTGACATAACTTTTAAATCGTCCTCTCTGAGAAAAAAAAAAAACAAAAAGACTTTCTAAGTTTTAATTATGCAAAGGGTTACTCTTAAGAGGATAGAGCAGAATATTTCATATGCTTAAGTTTAATCACTGCATAAGTCATTGCATACTCAGGGACTGGTGTTTTTGCTGGAGTCACCACATTTTCCAGTTAAGGGAGGACTTCTTCTGTTTGACAGTCCTCTCAACTCTCATGTTCTGAGAAACATGGATTCACACTGAGCAGACATGAGTATCCAAAAAGCTGCATTGACCTACAGTGAAATGTCAGGGCTTTTCTTGCAGGAGGGAATATTAGGTGAGTTTTACCAGGTGCTTGCTCCACCAGAGGGTAAAAATCAAGGGTGGAATAGAGGCTAGGATGAAAAGATTAGAAGTCCCTGAGAATAATAAAAATTAAAACTGCTGGGATTTTTACCCCATTGTCCTTCAGGGATCAGTACTGACTGAAAAACTCCTATTTTTGATGCAAATTTTATAAAAATTTCTAAAAGTTATTGATGAGATTTTGCTAATTTTTTAATGATAAAAATAAGGAACATTCACAATATAGGTGGTGAATATGATCATCCACATGACAGCAGGAAAGTTTTATTTTTATTCTGATTGCACAGAAGGTAAAAGGGCTATCTGAGTCTGCTTCACTGATGTGGAGAGACAGGCAAGAGATTATACAGCATCATTTTATCCACACATCTTTTCACCCAGCTACACGCATGTGTGCTACAGGATAACGTATAAGCAACATCCAACACCATCTGTTTGACTGGAGCACAGACCCTCGCACCAGCTGCCAGTCTGAATTTAAGTCAGCAAGGTAGTGAACAGAAGTTGTTGCTACGAGCTGTTCAGGCTTTACATCAGTCTCATTATAGTGCCCAGTTATGAAAGCTCTAGCTTTCCTGCTACTAATTTGTACCCTTGCTAGGCAGAGCAGAGGCCAAGGCTCAGGTAGGAGGGTTAGCTGCATACCCATCCCTGCCTTCCGAGGTGCTCAGGTTAGTGTTGAAGGAGAAGCCCAACAGTCTGAACAGCTGCTACACATTTCATCGAGTGTGAAACCCAAAGAATTTCAGTCTCCAGTTCTAGCTATCTTTCCATTACCTTTCACAAATAAGTTCATTTAAGGAGGAGACATAAAATGAACACTGTCTTTTTATTTCAGGAAGATTTATTTCACTGACATCTGCTGAAATAATCTGTTTAGGAATACAGACCCTCCAGAGGCATGATTAAAGCTTTCAGGATGTTGGAGTGGGGCCAACTGCAACTCTGTAAGCCTATTGTCTGCTATAAAAATTCAAGCACAAAGGAAAAAGAAAAAAAAAAAAAAAACCAAACAAAAAAGAAAAACAACAAACGAGCAAACTAGTAATTGTAAGGAATGGTGGATCTTCTACTGTGTTACAAGTACAATGGTCTTGATTCATATTAGCAGTGAAACTTAGAAGTGAAAGTATAACATTGTCACAGAACCAGTAACATGTGCAATGGATGGGGGAGCTGATGGATCAACTATATTTCATTATTTCTGTTAAATAGATACAGGAGTTACAACTATGTTATCTGTATCACAGTCAGACCCAGAAGTCTCAGGTGACATAACTGGAGGCAAAGTAACTTGCCTATGGCAAACAGATGATGAACAGAATTAAAATCCAGGTCTCCTGAGTCTCAAACCAGATCCTTATAATCACTATTTTTTTTTCTGATGCCATCTGTAATGCTTAAGAAGCCATTTTCACTAGGAAAAACATTACAACAAATGAAGGTAAGCTATTGTAAATTGACTTCAGGGACTGCTTTTTCCTAGATTTCCTAAACTTTTGTAAAATTGAACTTAGATATGTAGGGAAAAAACAGCATTTTCCCTTTCGGTTATAGAAAGATCTGGTGATGGAGCATTCACTTAAAATAAAATAGATACTAACAGCACTGTTTCAGAAATCTACACACTTAAACCGACTACCCCATCAACTAAATTTCCTATCCAAGGAAAAAAAAAAAACCACGGGTCATATATTCTCGGATTTTTTTAAATAACAGGCTGCACAAAGACAAGTTTGAAATTAAAATATGCCAGGAAATTTTCCTGTAAGAAGAATGCCATGAATCTGACGGAAACATGAAAAGCAAACTCAACACGACCTTTTTTGCAATCTGAAAATTAACAGTGATGAAAAACTTGCTGCATTGTTAGCTACACTTTAAATTAGTTTCCTAATTATATTTTCCATAATAAAATGAACATAGACACTCATTTAAGCAGACTTAAAATACAAAAGTATTCTCTAAAAGATTTGTTTCTTTTTCCTTTAAAAATGCCTTAAATCAAACCACCTACTACTCCCATTTTTTCCTCATTCAAAAAAACGTCTGTCAGACACCTCTGCCATACAGACCAAAACCTAAATACATTACAGGAACTGAGGTGTCAAGAGTATGTGCAGCATCCCCCAAAACACTCAGAATTAAATGCCCAATTCCTAATAGTAATAGTAATCGAAATATTCAGCTTTAGCACTTATATAGCATTTTACTTCCCAAAACAACTAAGATGATGGTATCTCTGGATCTATTAACACTGAAAAGTATTTTTCTGATCCCAGGATAGATAAAGTCTGAATACCATTATGTTCTGTTACATAGATGTCCCACAGCCATAATGTTCACAGGGATGGCTGAAATTAAAGCAGTACAAAAACACTGCTATTAAAACCAAAACATTTTAAACAAAGGGAAACAAGTGTTCTCCTTATATGTCATCTTGCATTTAGGAGTAAAGTCTTGACCTCACTGAAGCTAGGATTTCCTCCAAGGTATTAACAAATGCATGTGCATATTAATTCTCTGATAGAAAGAAATAAGATATGGAAATCAAAAGTGAAGATATAAAAGTATATCTCATAGCAGTTGGCACCTTTCCATCAACTTGACTGGATGCCTGTGAGAAAAATTCCAATGTCAGTTATCTTAGTGTAAGAGAAGGAAAACCTCTGCTAAGTATTATTCTGAGTATGCAGCAGCATAGACCAGGAACGGAGCCCAAAATACTGTTTCTTAAACATGCCTCATTATGAAAAGATTTCTTTTCTATTACATGAATGCCTCAGTTCACCAAGGTATTACTAGGTGAATTACACTGCACACACAGAACTGAGCTTGATGACTTCCTGTGGAAACAGAATTCAGTGAATTTCAGTAGGAAGTTGATTAAATTCCCAGTGTGCATTTAATACTATTGAAGAAACACACACACACGCTGGCTAATTGCATGACCTCTAAAAGGAAATGCATGCTACAACTCTGGCATGAGCAAATCAAATAGGCAACAAAAAGGAGAAATGCCATGAAGATATATTTTTTAAATTTTAAGTATTATGAGCCTTTTTCTGTATCACAAATAAACTTTATTGTGCTACCACATTGCAATCAACTACAACTGCTTTTATTCAGTGAATAATGGATAGAATTAAGCAAAGCAGCTGGCATAGCAGATTTGACCTTTGAAAACTGAACTCTGCATTTTTACCCCAACAGTTAATATTACTTTATTTCTGTAGCCTTTGGAAAGATGCAAACTCAGGACACAGCTAGGTATACAGTTCTCACAGAGAGCTCACTGGCACAACCCAGTGTCACTCTGCTTTTGTTTTGGAAACCTCTGTTCCCCTCTAAACCCTTCTGTGGACCAAGATTTAATCTGGCTACCCTTACGGTGGCATCTCAATCTGTGTGTGTTTCCATTTTCACACACCCACATGGCAGCAAAGTGTCAGAAGCCACATACAGGATATGTTTTTGTGGAATTGTGCTTAAAAAAAATAAATAAATATCAGTACAAAGACATAAATTCCTACTTAAAATTAAACAGAGAGATCCCTGCTACATGGTATTCAATATGATCTCACTAGATTAATAATAAAGCATAGATTTATGTAAAAACTATTCCCTGCCTGTGCAGTATAGTACTTTAATTTTAAATCACATTACACCCGTTAGAGTTAGGAAAAAACCTCTGGCTGCCAGTTCTCCCAGTGCTAAGTGATGTTTAGTTATACCAATGCCAGCACCCCTCTGTATCCTCTGTAAAGATACCGAGCGTAATCAGCTGAGTCAGCTCAAGGCTCTTGATCAGTGTAGGCTAAAGCGTGGGGCCAGGGCTGCATTGCTCCAGCCAAACTATGGGAATGAATGATACAACCTCAGCCTGGTTTAATCAGCCACAAAGCACACTCGATTACCACAAAGCTTTGAGTTCTGTGTTGCACAGGGAAGAGCAAGAGACCCAGTGGTTGTAGAGGGAAGACCTCCCTGAGCTATAGCTTCCTCCCTCAGGTCACCTTCAACAGCAGCACAGAGGTTAGAAAGCTGGATGCCCAGAGTTGGGGCATAGCCAAGACATGGGAGCACACATTTTGGTGCCCAAGCAGCCTGCCATTCTGGGAAACTGCCTTCTGTGTTAGCCCTGATTGCAGAAGCCCCATAAGCCCTTTTAATCAGAACCGGATCCATTATTCTTCACTGCAAAAAATGCTGGCTCTTATTTTTGCCATAAAAGCAGCTGCCTAAACTGAGAACGTCCTTTACATGCTAACCAGCAGGTGAACCACATGCCCAAGCAAAGCCTGTGTCTAAACCAGAGTAGTATTTTTAAAATATGTGGAAACAATATTCTTACTATTGCCTTTATCATTTATGACAGGAAGATCTTTAATATATGGGTAAATTTCCATTTGGAGAAATCAATAGTCTTAAATAATAACTAAGATTTCAGGTCTTTCAATCACAATGCAAAATAACCTACCATTAACTTTACAAATGAGAACCAAGTTAAAAGGCTTCTAGCAAATTACCAGTGAATCACCAGAATTTGCTTCAGGCAGAGATATTATTCCTAAATTGTTGCTGGTGATATATAGCTTTAGCATTTTTTATTGCTAATTTGCACTGGTTTTTCATACTCTTCTTCTAATGGATCATTACAGGAGCCAGATAATTTGTATTGCTGCCAATAACTGTCTCAAGGTAAGGCTGTTTAGGTAGACCAAGAATAATGCACAGCAAGAGAGAACCTTCGAAAAGAATTCCAAATTAAAGTATTGTTATGAAAAAAAGGAATCCCCTAACAGAATAGAAAGCTGCATCCTTAAGTATCTGCTTCCAAAATCAAGGCTATCACAAATAAAATACTAACTTAATAATATCCTATTAAGGTCTTCCTTTCTTGCTTTTTAAAATTCTGTTCACTTTGTTGTATGTCATAAAAAACATACTGGGTCAAGCTGTACTTGGAAGCATTGCAGAGTGGCATCCAGAAGAATTAAGTTGTAATTCTGTGGGAAAATAAAACAAAGAATTACATCTACGCTGAGATTCTCCTCATGCTGCTCCAAACTTTGATCATATATAACCCACCTTAAAGCTTTAAAAAGCTGATCAGTTATATAAAGACCAATAGTAACAATAATTTATGGATCAATAAAAATGATTCAAACAAAAACTAATAAAATCTCAAGAAGTATTGGTCATAAGTGGTACTCAATCTTTCATACGACACGTTCATTCTTTCACATTTTTCTTTGACTACACTGCTTTTTTCCTTCCAACAAACCTTCTCAATCTTTTCTTGGGAGACAACTGAGTAGCATTCAAGAGTGCCAGCCTTAATACAGCCTATTAGACTGAAGCAAAGGGCACTGCAGACGATCCTCCAGAGAATCAAGCTCAGACCCAAAACCAGCAGACAGTCTCTAATACCTTCAGCACACGCATTTCTGTAACTAATGGGTATGTTATATGAATGGACCCCAAAGCCATTTCTTTGCTGAGCACCCACATACATATATATTCAAGTACTGAGCACCTCTCTTATGAAGACAGGCTAAGAGAGCTGGGGTTGTTCAGCCTGGAGAAGAGTAGGCTCTGGGGACACCTTATAGCAGCCTTCCAATATCTGAAGAGAGCCTACAGGAGAGCTGGAGAGGGACTCTTTGTCAGAATGTGTAGTGGCAGGACAAGGGGTAACGATTTTAAATTGGAAGAGGGGAGATTTAGATTAGATACCAGAAAGAAATTCTTTACTATGAAGGTGGTGAGGCACTGGAACAGGCTGCCCAGAGAAGCTGTGGATGCCCCATCCCTGGAAGTGTTCAAGGCCAGGCTGGATGGGGCTTTGAGCAACCTGCTCTAGTGGGGGGTGACCCTGCCCAAGGCAGGGGGGTTGGAACTTGCTGATCTTTAAGGTCCCTTCCAACTCTAACCATTCTATGATTTTCCCTCTGAATTCAGCTAGATTTGTACACAGGTAGTGTGATCTCTTTACAGAAGGCAGACTGCCTGTATTCTTATGTCTTTTCCTATAAATTGTTGACAATCATTTTGTCTGCCTCTTTAATATCTTCTCATTTTTTAAGCTCACAAGCTTGGAGACATTCTCTAGAGACACACACAGGTCACACCTTGTGATCAGTGAGCAACAATAGCATCATCTACATTAAGCATTAACTTGCAGTATTCATTGTGCATTTACTACACAGTATGACTGTCACCTTGCCTGTCCTCGAAGACACTTAGCCAACAGGGAACACAAGGGACTGAGCTTAGGTGACAGTCAGGCTGTATGAATATGGTCTTTTCTGTACATGTGTATAAGGCAGTGTACCGAAATGCAGCTGCCAACAATTCACCACTCCTTCCTGAAAGGTGACCCCTTTACAATGGGTTCTTGAGCTCACTGGCTCGTGGTTCAGGCGCGTTTAAATGCCTTCACTTTTTTGGTGCCTGGCCTATTTCTGTGGAGCATGGTGACAATATGCCCGCTGGTCCTGCAGCAATATGACAGGGGAAGAGGTCACACAGAAGGAACAGGCCCGACAAACAGCCCCACTTCAATGCCACCATCTTTAGGAGTACAGAGCTGCACTGGCTGGGGACACGAAGAGCTAAAATGGGAGGAAAGCAGACCTCTGTCAGTGATGGGTGACTTGTAACTTGAGAGCAATATTTATTCTCCTTTCTGTAAATGATGTTTGGAAATACCAGGAATATCAGACTCCAGTTTTCTCTGCCCAGACACCATAAAAGCAGGCGAACCCCCCAAAGCAGAATATAACATGGTAGAGAGGTGCATTCTCTAGGATCCTGCTCAGTGATACTTTCAATAACAGTTCTGTTGATGAAACCTTTATTTCATATAATGGTCCATTAGTCCACTGGGTATATTGTGCTGCTAAACTCTAATTTTCCTTAGTATGTAGAATTTTCTCAGTACCCCTGGCTGTGATTTCTTTCTCTTACTCTGTTTCTAGGGGGAAAAACTTGTTTCCTACCAAACTGCAGAGCTCTGCTGAATATTTCACTCTCAGTCATTGTACAGAACCCACAGGAATAACTATTCCACATGACAAACTGGTACAGAGTAACCACTCAAGATCCCCAGCCCAACCAGAAGAGCTTGCTCTGTTATTTTAAGCATGAAGGAAAACAAGAGTGAAAGAGCATTCGGATCACAGATTTGGACCTTATCAACTATTACAGTTTGCTCTTGGAAACAATGACCTGCATTTCACAGGGACCTCCTCTGAGCCCACTACATTCACCTAGAAAGAAACAAAATCTGCCTCTTTATGAAGTGACCTCTCTTGAAGAGATATGATTAATGAGGTCAACTTAAAAATGTGTTATCATTACAAGTGTTGCCACTAGCTTTCCACATAACTTAAACCAAGACCAGGCAGGTAGGCCAAAAAATAATTAACAAAAGGCTGATACACAACAAAAAGGAAAGTCAGATATCTGAGCAGAAAAGGGAAGAGGTTTGGTTTGAAACTATCTTTGAGAATATCACCAGCTTATTAGGTATTTTTAAAATGGTCACCCTTTGCTTACAATCCTATCTATTTTGTTTGATATATTGTGTTACCATACAGTGTTTCTCTGAATTTATATCAAATTAACCCATTCACTACTCACTCAGTGCTGCAAGCTGTCAGCTCTGTAGCAAGAGCCAGACTTAGAAATTATTTGATAAACGTGCAGGCATTGCAATGTTTTCCACTCTGTTTTGCAAAGAAAAGACAACATGACATTTTTTTCCCTTAAATTTACTATTTCCTAAATTCCTTTTTGTTTTTAATTATGCCCAAATTAATCTTATTTTCCCTCAACTAATATCCTTTATAAAGGTAGCAGGAGTCCTATCTTAAGAACATACACACATTTTCACTGTCTGAGAAAAATTAGCCAACTTAAGAGACAGTATTTTTGAAAATACTGGAATATGAATATAAATCATCAAAATTATTGAAACTTATTCAACCCTAATGAATTTATATATAATTTAAATTATTAGACAAACATTCAAAGGCATCAGTATGAATTTATCTATGGATATAAATAATAGCTTGGATTTTTATCTATCTTGATTCAATTTGCTAGCAATTCAATATGCAAAAGATGTATTTCTATTCACCTATTCCCTGAAATCCAAGAATAGTTTGCCACTAAGGAATTCTAATTTAGTCTGCATTTAACTAGAGAAAATTGTGTTGCATCCATTTTTATGTCCTAAAAAAACTAGGCTATAAAAATAAAGAGATACAAGAATCAATACTCCACTCAAGTGATACATAAATCTGAGTATCGCCAAATACTGGAAGCCTGTATTTATAAATGACTTACCTCAAGAGCAAGATATAAATTTTAAGGTGTAAATAGCTCTAATGGAGTGTTCAGAAGGTCATTGTGAGGAAAAAATTTAAAAAGAAGACAAGGGAACAAAAACAAGTAAACAATTCAGCTCACTGCTTTAGTTAACAAACCTCCTATTAGGGAAGAATTACTATCTTGATCCCCTTAGTAATAAAAGTGTAAAATATATGAAACTTCAGCTCAGATAGTAAGTGATGAAGACTATTCAAGTCTTACTATGTGCTGTTCTGTCATAAATAACTTTAAAGTTTGCCTATTGGTTTGTATTTGTTTTTTCTTAATTACTGGATTTCAATCTAATTATTTCAAACTGTCTCAGGCAAAACTAACGGCAACAATACAGAGGTGAAGTTGCAGCCACTTTACCTGCACTAATACACACAAATGTCGTTGTCTGGGAGTCTTCTAATTAGCACCTGAATAATCCCTCAGATTGCAAGCATCTAATTGGTTGGGGTTTACTGAATACTAAAGGAATCAGCTGCTGAGGTTATTTTCCTTTGAGCTGCAGGTATGTCAACTGCAGCCTTTGGATACCATCAGCAAAATTGCAGAGGCGGGGAAAAAAATAAATAAATAATCAGCATGTTTTAGGCATGTCTTTCCCTTGTGGCTACTCTGGAGAGGATTACTCAATGTTAAGAATTCAATATATTGATGTAGGGACTATTTTTAAAAGGTTCAACACAAAGGAAGTGTGAACTGGCTGCCATCATCTCAAGCATCATCTTTTGACTTGATTTATGAAACCATGCAAATGAGTCATAGTCTTGGCACAGCTTTGTTCTCCAGCTATACACATTCTAGAGATTGCCCATCCAGTTATACGCAGAAACACTGCAAAGTGATAGTGCGAATGCTTCTCTTTCTTGCACATTCCCTCTACCCTGCCCACATGAACTCTTGATGCCCAGCACCTATTGCTTCCTTCTTCACTACCTCAATGCTTGACCATGAGAAGGACCTTCTTCCATATTCCCTGTTTGCTAGTGACAAGGCTTACCAAGGGTTAGAGAAGAACAGGCACAAGCAAATCATAAATGGTGACTGCCTTTTTGCGACAAAGTATTGCAGAACATAAATTTGAGAAACAACTGGCCTTTGAATCTAGGCATGACCCAAAGGATATGGAGAAAAAACGTCTTAGCAATATAGGGGCCGAAGTGCCAAGGAACTAACCTTGAAAGAAATATCTACATCGGTAATTAATGTATACCAAAAGGCTGATTGACTTACTGCCAATGTACCAGAAATTTCAGGTTAACTGCAGACAGAGAAGGAAAATCTGGCTATGAAAACTGCAGAAAGCTAAAATGTTTTAACAGAACCCTAACACCAGTGTCACACCTGGCACTGCAGGCACTATAGAAGACCTGCACATGAAGAGCTGGCTGGGCAGCTGGGGAATAGGGACATATGTGAAGACTCTTTAAATCAAGGCAAAAAAGAGGAGTTTTGAGTTAGGGAAAAGTTAAGAAGGGAAGATAAAAAATAAGACTGATTTTTTTTTTTTTTTCAGCATCTACAAAATTAAGCTAGGACAAAACATAACTTACTTTACCAGCCTCTAGAAAAAAGTTAGAAGGGAATGCAGTTCATACTCAACCCACCATTCCCCATTACTCAAAAAGTGCAACTTTTACCTTCTACAATCCCTTAGACCATTTACAGCCCCTGAAGCCAAAGTAGCTATCTATTCTTGTGTAGGAGCAGCAACACTCACAGACCAACTTCTGCAGTGAACTGAGTGTTCACTCCACAGTGGCATTCATAGCTGATTCACTGAACTTTATAAAGCACTTTGGCTTCTTTAAGTGGAAAATGCCATATTCTGGATCATTATCTAATCTCTGGCAATATGATATGGACACTCAAGAGCAAGCTTAGCTTTCATTGAAGCCTTACTGTTTTCTGATTTCACTAGCAGCTCTTCAGTTGGTGCCAGTTAACCCATGACAGACTAAATCCACTGCTACCCTTTTTATGATCTGCAAGATCATTTTAAAAGCGGTTTTAAAGTTTTAGCTGTTTTCTTTTATTCTGTTTCATTTCTTGGACCCGATTCCACTTTCCACATGAAATGTTTACCAGCAAGTTATGTGAAACACCCCTTGTTATATGTTATCTTTTCACCATTCTATTTCGGAAAAACTGACATTAAAGTTTTCATCGAAGTGCACTGCATTTCATCATACGAGTATATAACTGGTACTATCTTACTTTTAAATTTAAATATAATTAATTAATAGAAAATGTCAATATGACACAGATCCCTTCTTTCTACTGCTGAATGAAGAACAGCTCAAAGAAATGTCATTAGAGTGACTCACACCAGGTTCTTGGTAGGTGTTTTGCACCTAAGAATGTACCACTTGCTTTATTCTATAATGCTAAAGAAGGAACAGAAAAAGAAAAAAATATTTCATCTAGTCCTATTAAATTCCCAGATTTGGATAAGGTTATAATTTGCTTAAAATGTAATAACAGGATATTTTTAAACAAATACTCAGCTGTATCTGGAGCATAACTGAACAAAATTATCTTTAAGTAGGATTTGATGTCTGGAGGATCCAGAATTATTACAACATCTCAGTATTACATGTTGACATTGATTTTGTAAAGGCTCAGAAAAACAGCTTTAATGACTAAACTACAGATAATGGAAATACTGTCTCTAAATTTGTCTAGTGGTTCTTAATTCATTAACCAGAGATAACGTTCAGAAGAACACCAAAATACCACTAAGAACAGAAAGAATCATCTTCCTACATGCAGGATCAAGATTATTTTCACTAAGCGGCACAGCAGATAGACAAGACAAAGTAATGTTCCCCTGTGGAGGGCCTGATAGGCTGCTGATGTTTGCCTTTAAGTTAACTTGCCAGCATCCACTGGACTTGAACTTTAAGCAACAATGTTCAAAAGCTGGTAAAGGAAATGCAACCTAAAACATTAACCCAGGAGTTAATATGCAAATTAATAATTGTAATGTTTTTAAAATGTAAGATTTTGCCCTATGGGAACCTGCTTGAGTTGTCTAGACTGGCTGCATTGAGCAGGAAATGTTAATGAAACACGTCTGTCCTAATACAGTGAGGGTGTAAGGTAAACATAAAATAAATATCTGCAAAATTAGTTGACATGGTTAGATTAGTAATAGATAAATTAGATTAATATAAAAGGGATAGGTCATAGGATGAGATCCAAATGCACACTCTTGCATATCAGTCATCCGACTTTTTTTGTAACAAGCAACATATTTAATACATTACCACTGCTTCAGTTTTAAAAATGTAGCACTTCTATTCACGGAGGTTGTATTAGGTGAAAAGAGTCTGGTAGTTACACAAAGTATAAAGGGAGGAAATTTGCTCTCCAGAAACCAGACTGGAGAAGGAAGAGGGCAGTAGTAAAGTGGGACTCACTCACAGGATGCTCAGCACTGCTCTGAAGAATGAGTGGGAAAATTGCACCTACAGAAGAATATTTCACAGAGGAGAAGTGAACAGTTGGACACTGTGGATTACATTAGCTGTAGGCTGTAAGCTCCACTTAATGTACGTTTGAAGCACCATCAGTTCCAAATACATGAAAAGTGAAAATTACTATCCATCACTTAAAGATTAATGTTTTTCTTCTTATGAGAGCCTTCATTTTCAAAAGACATGGGAATCTTTGCAGCTATTATAAAGCCTATTATAGCTACCACGTTAAACCTTACATCCACAAGTTATACTCTTGTGCTATGTAAATAAGTGCAGCTATCCCAGAAGTACCTAGACTGAAAAACAATCCTGCTGTAAATATCCTTGATACCAACTAATTATATATTCCCTGCTACAGCTTTTAAGTCACTATAGAATAGATCATACTTCATAGCAACAAAGATGATGTCCCTTGGGACTGACTTTCCATTGAAAAGAGCTTTAATTTATTTATAGCTACACTTTATACTGCAAATGACACTGGGAACCCAGATAAGTTGTTTGGAAGAATTGCCCTCTCCTTCAATTAAATTAGCTGCTATAGTTAACTGATTAAAATCTCATTGCAAAACTAAAAGGCTCAAACAAGTTTGCCTTATAACAAGGAATGAAATGCATTCTGTTCTAGGACCTAGTGAGAAAATAACAAGTACAGCAAAAATTCCTTTTATAGTTTCTGAATGCCTTTTACGCCAAAAGAAATAAAGAAAACATTACAAAGAGGAAGAGTGCTTTCCAAGAAAGCTTTTTGTGTACTGTAAGATATATGGGCTGTTCCTGAAATGTTTTGAGCAGGCACTGTGTAGGGCTGAAGAAGGGCAAAATGGCTTCATCTGCTCAGTCCTGGGGCTGCTCTGTGAAGTTTATGCTGTGGGTTGAAAAGCTTCAAAAATACAGTGTTTTATACAGAAGTATAATTGTGATTATTTTTAAGGCAACTATTCCTACCTGCAATACCAGCAATTGCAGGGCAAGTTTACTTCAGGGTCTTCAGAGAAAACATCTCTGCATTGTCCAAAGATAACTTTCAAATACAAAGAAAACTTTACCATTCTATGGTAAACTATGACCTAAAGCCTGAATACTGGAGAAAAACTAGGTTAAACTTAAAAGTTTATTACAGAAATCTTATGTTTCCTTTGGTAACTTATATTTTAAGTGGAAGAAACTGCATTCAGTAACACTGTCTTTATTTATTACTTGGTAGCCAGAGAAAGTATTTTTAAATATTTGCACCAGTACTTACTCTTTCTCTGGCATTAATTTTTCATTTTCCTTTCATTGGATCATCAGTATTTGAATATTCTTTACAGAGCTGGGACTTTCCTGCTGTGTAACCTCAGAGAGCTTCCATATGAAATTGCAAATCTAACAACCAAAGGCCATATCTGAACTGGAAAATAAAAAATTAAACTCATTGGCTGCAACAAATCTAGGCAAAACTTAAAACTACATCTGCCTTGGTTTTCCAAGAATAATTGGTTCCTTTTGAGACTCCAGGTCCACATTTCAAGATCATTTTTCTAAGCCAGCACCGTTGCTCTTCCAGGCTTCATGCTGTCAAGCCTCTCAAAGACTTATCAGTCAACTGGGAGAATCACCTTCATGGACATTAATGTTTGTATCGAGCTAGTAGTACTTTTCACCAAGTCTTCATTTTATTCATAGAAAAAGGTTCCCCCCAAACCACACTGAACAGCAGATTCAGATGATCAGCTAATTAGTGAGGTAGGAATTTTACATGTATCTCTATCTCTGATCACTCAGGTGACAGGCAGGGAGCTGGGGCGGTTGCTCATGCTCTCAGCTTCAACATTTGTCTGCAACATTTATGAAGCCATGTGCCTTCTGAATCTGTTACTAAAATTGCATCAAAAGAAAATGCTAATGAGGGCTGGAAAGTTATTTTCAAAGGTTTTGTTTATTTACTAAATGATTTAACTTCCATATCCACTGGTAAGGATAGGGGCTTGTTTTGTGGTTTAACTATAAACACCTTCCCCATATACAACACGTAAATGTCTCATCAAAAGGTTGGCATTAACAGCACCTTATTTACTAATTAGTTCAGCAGCTTATTACACTGAAATTTAAATGTACTAATCAAATGTTTATTTTGTAATCATGTTACATTAATGCTAATTAGTGATGTATTTATCGCTTCATGGATTACATTTAAATTTAAATGCTCTAGTCAAAAGTTTAACATTAAATCGCACCTACCTACTTAAACAGTCTCTAATGTATTGGCTAATTTTAAATACCATTAGACTAACACAAGTATTTCTTTGTATTATGAAGATACACAATGATGGTTTTTTAAAACATCACCTAGATAACTTAGTAATTGTTATTCTGTGGATGTGATAAATATTTCATAATTACAAGTGTATATGTATGAGCCAAACATCTTTTAAATAGGTATTTTTTTCTTTTTCTAGTACAACTTATAGAAACAATCTTAGAAAAACATTTTAGTTCCGACCATTGGGATGCACCAAATCACTACGAATTTACAAGGAAAATTTCAATAAAGTTGCACCGAATTCCCAAGGGATTATACCTGAGAATTAATTTTTAACTGTTAATCAGCTGCTCTAATTATTGTAAGGTGAGGAAGACATAGCCTGTACCAGACAACAACAACAAATAAAGAACCTCACAGAACAAGGGAACTACAACGCGCAGCCTAGTTCTTACTGAACTGCACTTGTTTGCAGCCAGGTTTTTTTACATGCCTATAGCTCTGAGGGAGATTTAAGCAGTTTTAAGAAACCACAGGTGGAACAGTAGAGAGAAAACAACAGTAAAAGCAAACTTTCTTCAGTGGAATAATGAGTGCATGACAACCTGACTATATATATAGAAAAAATTACAAAATACTTTGTATTTCCACCTTTCCAAATATGAATATATTTGTCTGTTATCAACTTCCATAAACTACTATTCAAGCTGGAACAACCTCATGATCAGAGTTTACAGGCAGGACAGAGACAAATGAAGCTTAACACTCAAAGATCCATCATCTTCATGAGGCTGTTTATAAGCAACACAGTTCAGACACATTTTCCCTGCCAGATATGCAACTTCCCAAAGACTGAGGCAGAGGATATCTCTACAAAGTTGTGTGAGATATTTAGAAGCAAAAAAGAAATCTTAGAACTTTCAAGTCTTGATGATTTATTTCATCACATATTTGTCCTTTGCTTAGATGCCAGCTTGAGTCACAAGGTTTGACTTTTGTTTCATTAATAACCAGCAAAGCCTTAAATTCATATACCAAATTTCAAGGGTTTTTTTGCTTTTCTTTATTATAGATTATCAACTTCACTTACAGAATTATCAAGCATATTCCAAATGCAATCTGATGTTAGTGTTCTGTTCCTGTTTATTGTTCTCAACTTCTATGTTGCCTTGACAGTGATACAAGTTTGGAGTTGAATTGAAAGTGGATGTAGATGGAATATCTACATGGATGTAGTGGAATATCAAGGCTCATGGTGAAGTTCATTATTGCACAGAAAGGCATTGCAGTGGAAGGGTAAGAAATCTGTACTGACAAATATATTTTGGGATTTGTTATTACTACACATATAAGTGATTTGTTTCAAGAAGTGCTGTTTCAACCAGTAGTTTCCCAGGAGAAACACAGGATCAGTGTGCGCCACGCTGACCCACCATACAGGCCAGATGTCCTCACCCTACTGAGCCCACTTCATTCAGTTTCATAGTGCCCATTAAAACAGAGGTTGTGGTTTGCTTCCTGAGACTGAGACATCTTCCCTGCCCTTAAAATAAACTTCCCACACCCTTGACATAGATCAGGCATTAAGACAATCAACGAAATTCTTTCCTTCCAGTCTCTATGGTGGAAGAGCCGAATACCCAGAGGCAATTCTCAGGTAAATGAGCAGCAGAAAGGTCTGGGTGGCTGAAAGGACAGAGGCAGGACTCAGCACAGGCCAGGGATCTGCTCTCATTTGAGGAACTGACAACACCAAGCAGCAAAAAGGAAATAATTAAGTCCAGTGCACGCTCTGATTTTGTGAGTTAGTCTTTCTTACTGCTCTTCTGGAAACTGTGTCGGAGCTAATTAATGTCATCTGTGACAAGATGGCCCTTCTTAATGAACTTGCTATTTTTCCCCTTGCAAATAAACTATGCCACTTACATTTTGAATGCAGCATCACATATAGACCCTATCAGCTTTTGCCAGAAATATTGCTGCAAGTTTTGTATGTTGTTGCAATGCTTATTGTTTCCATCCAAAATTTATTTAAGAACTACTGACTGAATAACATAGGGCTTTTCTTTGTTTGACAAATGATTAACCAATGATTCACCACCTTTTTTATTTCAACCTTTTTCTGTACGTAATATTCTAATATTTTCTCATTTTAAACACAAGAAAAAGCTATTTCTGTTCAAATGGGAATTTTCTTTCTTTTGCAGGATTAATATACATTTCAGTATATATACTGAAATTACCAAATCTTAAATGTTCTTTGGATCACAAAAGCTATTTTTAAATTTATTTCATAACTACCCTTTCTTAGAATTTAATGAAAATACTTTTTTTTTTTTTAAAAAAAAAAGTAGGTCAGATTTTCAAGTCACAGGGAAAGGGGGAGCAGTACATTCTTACCTGCTAATTTACTAAATCCTATATGAGTAATAATATATGAAGAGGTCAGTCCCCACTAGTACTGTATTTTAATTATATACAGTTATCACCCAAATTAAATTTTGCCTGCCAGCTGATTATCATAATTTAAGTTCTTCAAGTGATCACAATTATTTTGAACATACTGTCTTTCACATGTCTCTCATCCCATGTCAATATTCTCACAAATGACTCCAAGGACAAAAAAAAAAGCCCCACTACTAAATAAAACACAAAGAAAAATACTTCTTGCTTCATGATTCAGTAAACCATGAATAAAAATGTTTTTCTCACTCTAGAGCTGAGAATACACTGTATTGAAGAAACCTCAAACCATGCTAGAATATAGTTTACTTTCTTCACTACATGAAAGATATTATGGATCTCATTCATCCCTAACAGCAAAGCAAATTCATCAGCAGCTGAGCACAGCACAGAGTCCAAGCACCAGTGGCCACATAGACTTGGCCACCCACTGTGTGATGAGCTCAGGTGGAAAACACAGGGCAGAGGACAGTGACACAGACACCACTGGTCACACACCTCTGAAGGGGAGCATACAGTGTGTGACAGGTCAACCTGGGATGGGCACCCTTAAAGCTCTCCTGGAGGAGGAGGATACACAGATGGAGGTATCAGCATAAACACCAGGGAGACCACAGCGCCTCCTCTGCTCCCTGTGCTCACTACTTGATACCCCGCTGCTTGTAGTCCATGTCCCAGCTTTCTGCACATCTCCTCTTCCAACTGCAGCTGTCACATAAACTGTGTGAGGTAGGTGCTCCTACAAAAATGTCAACCCTCAGACTGTACAACTTGTGTACTGAGTCATTATTCACTCCTTTATTATACTACCCATAGCTCACTTTTTTTTCTTTGTTTTATCACTGTTTCATTTAATTGCCATGGACAACACAGAAATACCATGAAACCAGAGTACAGCGTGTGCCATAACTGAACAGAGCATATACACTAAAAAAAATGTTTTTTTCATCTACCACTCCTTTGTTTGTATTCAGTCTTCTTTATCTGAATTTCTTTCAGCATCATGCAGCAATAGTGATGATGAAGGTCAGTTTAATTTCAAACTTGCAATTTTTACACGAAGATAACTGGAGTGAAAGTGCACAGAGGAGTGTCTGCTGTCCATTTTCTACATGTACAGGACAAACCCCTCACTGCTCAAATGAAACAAAGGCATTGAAATGTGTGGAGTCAATAGTTAAAATCAGCTAGGGGATTAGATGCTTTGCTATATGTGTATATTTATCATGAGGCCCACAGGCATCACAGCAACATAACTAGTATGAAACTAAGGAGGTAAAAAATAAAAAAATTAGATCTGATTTTTGAGGTTATGACATGTTAGACATAGGAAGCATTTACCCACTTTCTAAAAGAGGGAGGCTGTTCTGAGCCAAATTGCATAAATATGATGAAAATTAAACCCAAGGCAAATCTATAAAATATAAGTTTTTTCTTACCATCTCATTAATGACTGAAATTTAAAGCAGTTATCCAGTGCTCTGATTTGAGCTCATAAGCAGAATGAGCATGCACTGGCTTTCAACTGATTGTTCCTGGCTGCACAGGGTTTTGAGCTGGTTGCATTTCAGTCTTTTCAGCTGAAATCATTATGTACAAGATTTGCTATTGTGGGCTGCCTCCATATCCCAGATGGCCTCTCTGAAATATTGGTCCACCTCCCTACAAGATGTTTTAGAAGGAGGTTTGTAGACTATATCAAGTAACATCTCCAGATAGTTACCCAGTGCTATTTGAAAGCTCAGAAGTTGCAGCCCACCCAGCCACAAAACTGCAGTAAGAGAACACCAGTGGATAAATGGGGCTCTGCAGGCAAAATGGTGATTTAGAGTCTGCTGAAAAACTTCAGCTGAAATTTATGTGCTTTTAGAGAACATGGTTTGAAGCTCACAAAAACTGTGGTCCCAAAAACCTCAGGCCAAAAGAAAGTAGATGTTGGCTCACTGCAAGTGTTTTGCTCAGCTGGAGCTCTGGCAAGGGCTTACTTTCTTTGCAGTCTGAAAGTACCAGAGGAAATAAACTGAGTCTGGGATAAAACTTAAGACTGGGATCTAGTTTCTATATCAGGGACATGATACTGCAGAAGTCTGTTCCACTACTACAGGGCTCACTCATCTCTCTTCAGATAGGTTCAGAATACGCTGTATAAATAATTTACCTTAAAAACCCCTATATTCCTGCATCCAAAGAGAATCCAAAGATTCTTAATGGCTATCAACTCTCAAACACCAAAAAGAAAGGTTTTTTACAGCCTGCCAAGCTCATATGTGAACTACAGCACACCATTCCACACCAGCTACATCCCAATAGCCCAAGTCAGCTCAGTCACTGTCAGTCAGAATGAATCTCAAAGATCTCTTCTGCTTTAGGTTCATTTTTAGCTGTCAAAACAGAAGCTATCACTACTGCTGTCAGAATTATCATCTGAGTTTGCAGAAGCATTTGTTCACTTTCACTATACTTATTAGTCTGCTTTTCCAAGGCAAGATGAGTTTCAGTAAAGACAGTTAGCTCTTTGACAGAGAAGGAAAATTCCACATGAAGAAAAGCCACACTCCTTGGTAATAAAACATACTTAAAACAAAAAATTAAAAAAAAAAATCAGAAAAGAAAATGAAACCCAAACCTGACCCACGCTGTCTGAAAAACGCTGTGCTATTATTTTCTAATAAAAAATATTTTGTGGTCAAACAGAAGTTTGTGAGATATTCCCTTCTAATGCACTGTTATTAATTGCCTCAATATACAAAACCAGTGTAGGAGGCTGTTTTATCAAGGACTAAGATGATAAACAGACCAGAAGAACGGAGGTTATATTAAACTCTCTTACTCAATGGCTCCTCCATAACTAGAAGTTTTGTACAGCCACCCATTCTACCACTCCTCAGGTATTCCTGACATGGTCATAGTATGTAGCACACTGAGACCTCTGTGCTATACATCTGGAATAATGCTGCTGTAAGCACAAAGCTGCTCTGAAGCTTTCAGTGCTGCTTTCATTTCACAGGGATGCCGCCTTCTGTGAGCCGAGTTGCACATGTGCTCAAAGCCTCTCCAGATGCGGAGCCCCCCAAAGAGATTTAACAGTCACATTGTTGTTTCAACAGTAAAAACAACAAGCTAATTTATTTAAGAACTACTGACTGAATAACAGGAGGTCAAATTTAAAACAAATAATAATTGTCAAATTTCATCTGTGGGAAAAGGAGGAAAGAAGTACATAAACCAGGTATTAATAGGGTTATCACCCTAGTGAAACTCTTTAACAATTAGGAAGGAAAGTGTAATTCGAGAATTGCATTGACTGCATACTACTTTACTCCAGAAAAAATGACTGATGAGAATGCCCACCTGGCCTTAGTTTCTGTCTCAGTGGAATATCAGCATCGTTTTAAGTGGAGAAAAAAAAAAAACCTCCTGTCAAATGCTTAGCAAGGTCTTCTAGAAGACTTATGGCACAACTGCTGCCATGCAGAAAGATTCCCCTTCCTTTCTTTGTTATCTCAGTCTTTTGTAATCACTAATAGATATGATATACAGAAAAATCAACCCCAGCCATTTCACAGAGCAAGTAGCATTACTGACCACCTACACTCAAACCAATTATAATATTTAGGCATTTGAAGAATCAATCAGAATTCTACAATTACTTCACATAAACATGCATTTTGTATAAACTAGCATCAGTTCTAACAAGTAGCTCGTTCAAATATCTTTGGCTATGCAGAATCTGTTGGAAACTTTGCAAAGTTTTCTTTTGAAAACTCATTCCACATGTCACTTCAGAAACAGGAGTTCTAAGTTTATTTTCCCCAGATGACTATAACTCCATGCTCACTGAAGCAGCACAATTTCTGCCACAGTATTTAAGGTTGGGAGAAATGAGATTTCAAAGGCTTATTAATTGCTAAAAATACGTTTCCAAAGGGAAACAAATGCAACACAATGCAGCAACATCATTCCAAGTTTTCAGACAGCCTGAAATAGTAGCTTTGATTTAGCTGAAATAATCATACAAATGTCAATTAATTATTTCCCCAGTGATCAAACTACCAGCCTTTGCATCTGTTGTAAATCCCATTTAATTCCCAGGCTTAACATGGGACCAAAAACTCTAGCTGTCATTTGGCCCAAAATGACAGGTTTTTCTTGAGAGACCATTCAATATTTTTGCTCTTAAAATTCTACTACACACTGAATCTTAAAACTAAATAAATAAAGGTGCAAAACAATTAATCAAGTGTAAAATAAAAATGGGTGCAACAGGGGTGCTGTTTTATTTAGTATTTTCATGTTTAAATTACCACTAAAATTTTGATTTTATCTACTGCAAACAGCTACATTATCTATAGGTTAGATCCCAGAAGAACTGTAAAACCCAGGGTAATTTGTTGCAAGGGTTTAGTCCAGATAATTATGTAGTGTCCAAGAACCTGGTTTTGAGCTCCAGTTTGTTAAGTGTCACCTTCTCTTCGCTTCTAACACAGGACTTCCCTTCAGGAGGAAATTTCCTACTTTTTTTCCAAAAGAATCCTCCTGAAACTTTCAATAAAAAGTGTGTACTTGAATTCAATACAAACTCAGTACCACTTATAATTTTACTCCAGAACAGTACATACAAAATCATATTTCTCTTATTTATTCATCCACGGCTAGGGCTTCTCCTCCAAAGTCCCAGTAATTGCTAAAAAATTTAAATCCAGATTTTATGTAATGGAAGCTGAATGTAATCTGGTCTGGTGTGACCCAAAGTGACTGCAACTTTAAACAGACTCATCATCTTTATTACAGTGATTTAATAATCACTTTATTGATTTAATTCAAATTAGATAGCATCTGAAGTTGGCAGAGTTAAACCTCTCTGAACACTACCTTTTTAATTTCATGAATAGCACTGGCTCTTGGCTAAAAAGCTCTTCTTTATGTACACCTGTGCAGGCTCTGAATCTTTACTCAAGATGGTCTGCATTTTTCCCTATGTAGTGAACACAATCACAGTCATCCATAATAGTGGGTAAAAGTATCAGTAACAGAAAAGAGGTTTTGTGCTGCAGAGATGCACAGATGAGAACATACATTAAAGACAGCAACTAGCCTGGATGTAAATTCTTCCCACTCCAAAAGCAAATGCAATAGTCATCACACTCAGGCTACCAAGCTCCTAGACATCAATTCAAGATCTACACACTTGTGATTCCAAATCCTACTGAATGGGAAGGTGAACAAACTGGGGATTTATGGCCGGCTACCAACCTGTGTAGTGTTAACAGCATGTTTGAACTATTCTTATGCTGTTTTGGACTTCTGATGTAGTCAAGCCATGGTGACGGTGGTTGGATCCCAAAATGATGTGGGCTTTTTGTTTTGGTTTTTGGTTTTGGGGTTTTGTTCGTTAGGGGTTTTTTGTTGTTATTGTTGTTGGTTTGGGGGTTTTTTGTTGTTGCTGTTGAAGTTTTGGGGTTTTTTTTTGTTGTTGGGGTTTTGGGGTATTTTGGTTTTTGTTTTAAAACACTCAGTTGCACATTTATGTGGAAAAGCCATGCATGAGTGTCACAATATACAAAGATTTACATCTTACAGGGAAAACAACCAAGGACCAGGGAAAGCATGGAAAACTCTGTTCCTGGATACTGAATTGTGTCCATCATGTCCATATGACAGGTCTTTTCACAGCTTGTAAGGATCAGCACAACACTATCACCCTTGACATTCACAAAATTTACAAAACATATTTAAGAACTGGGCTTAAATATTTAGCGATCACTGTTCACTGGGAAGAGTGTGTAATACCTTTAGTCATTTTTAATGTGTTTTTAGGTAAACAGTGCATGAGCAAAGTAAGTCCAACAGCCTCTACTTCAATGGAGCTGTTATAAAGTAAAGAAAAAACAGAACAACAAAGAAAAAGTCAGATCTTATCACCTCATTCACATTTACAATATAAATGTAACTACACTGATTTTAAATGGAAAAAGAAGTCTAGCTGCAAATACCTCAGTTTACATTAATTAGTGAATTATTTTCACAGCGAGACAGGTGTGAAAGTAGATATCAGGTGTCTTTCTGCTCATCTTTTTTCAACAAATGATTGACAAGAATGATTACAGTTCAACTAAAACAATTTATACTGCCTGAAAGAATTATTTCAATAATAATTCTTCATCTATCATCTTCCACTACAAAACACCAATGCTTTTTATGACTATTAAATCTGTAAAATATTAACATCTTATAATTGTCTAAGGTGACTTAAGCACCAGTTTATAGGTAGATACTACGTTGCAGGTAGTCTCATTATGGGAAAGCACGCAAAGAAAGATAAAAATATTTTGCAGGGGCAAATTATTTTGGATTTTCTTATTGAGAAGTCTGTATGTCTCAAAAGTACTGCCAAACCCAAATTTGCCAGTATTTCAAAGAATGGTTGCGAAAAAGGGTGTAGGACACAGAACATGCAAATCAATTCCACTTTCCTTTAGAAAAGGAGACTTCGCTCCTATCAGGATCTACTCTGTGCTTCTAAATCTGCTGCGAGCTCTGGAAGCATGTGTATTTACTGACAGAATAAAAGACTGCAGGACCAGTCCCTCTGGGTGGAAATGCTCTGCAGTAGCAAGATTTTACAGAGCCAGAGACACTGGACAAGTACCCACATCAACGTCACAGGAGGTGCAAGTGTGTCATTGTCTCCCATCTGCAGGTTGTACAAGAGACTTCCACTCCCCACTCCCTTATGCTAATGTTCTTGACTTTTAGCCTACAAGACTAATAAATTCATAAATTGCAATTGTGGGGACGATTACATGAACCTGACATGGTGACTCAAATACAATACATTTCTCTAGATGCAAATACAATAATAAACGTACCACCACCAAAAAAAATAGATTATGTAGCATTATTTCAATTTATGGGCAGAAATGCCAGAAACAATAGCACTTACTTTTATTCACAGTTGGTTCAAGATTAATAAAGCTCATGTCGATTTTATGGACCTGGAGCAAGCTTATTTTTATGAAAAAATTATATCGATAAAATGCATGCTCTGCTGTACCTCAGTAAATCTGCAGGCTTTAGCCCAATTCAGCGGAACTGCTGTGGAATAACAGCAGCATAATTAATATGGTAGTTTAACTAGGGAGTTTGCATGAATATAGATCAAGTTCCAGTTTTATACATACAGCATTTTTTCACACTGTCACTCATAGGTTATGAAATAGAAATGAAAGATGAGATCAGCTAACAGAACATCTCCTAATATATGTAGATATTCACCATCAGTAACAATGAATTTTTTTCCCAGGAAGATTGTCCTTATCTCCTTTCAATTCTAACAACATAAATGTTTAATTTAATTTTAGTATGCGTTCATTGGTTTGTCTTGAGTGTGTTAAAGTATAATCCTGCAATTTATTAAGGCAACAAGATATTAACTGGGGAAAGTAATCCATGTTCACTCTATTTACATTTAATCCATAAAGTCCTGCCCAAAACACAGCTGAGGATTCAAAGTGAAGTACATCTTATCCAAATCTTGAGATATATAAGATACCCTATGTATTTTTCAATTGTTCTATAAGAGGTAGTAAATGATAGCCAGCAGCACAATAAACAGAGTCATGGTAGAAGAAACCGAAATAAAAAAGGACTTGCTAATAACTGCATAGACTTCACACACACACAAGCGTGCACGCACACACTTATTTCATGGGCACGGTTTGGTTTGGTTTCTTTTTTCCCCACAAAGAGAGGCAAATCCTTTCCCAGGTTCTCTCCAGAAGTCAGTGATCTAACACAAACCTAACAATATTTGAAACAAATCCAAGGCAGACAGACCAGTCCTGCTTCAGAACCAGACTTACAATTTTCCCACTCAGACAGGCCATCCAGGGCCTTCCAAACATAAATAACAAAACTACAGTATAGGAACTGTTGCAGCCCTGAAACGGAGAGCTATCAGCAAAAATAAAAGAAACCTGAATAGGAACAGCGGTCTATTAACCCAAAACTCAGTAATTTTTTTGCAGACCAAATGATTATAAACATGTACATGCTGCCCTATAAAACAGACAGTAATTGCCCATTTTTTTTCAATCATTGTCTTATAATTACACTCTAACAGCTATCTTTTTAGACAGCTGTCTAAGCTCTATCACCTTGACTGCACAGTTTATAATTAATACAACAACCATAGACTCTTCTTTTTTCTACTTATCTTGTTTTTAGGAATCCTGCCTTCTATTTGCTGAGTCATAAAAAGTCACAAGGGAATGTCTTATGATGCACCAAACCCCTTTCTCACGTTTGTCACAATGTCATGACTAAACCTACATGAACCAATGACAATAAAAATAAAATAAATAACAAAACAAAAACCAAATCCAAATAAAAGCCCCCTCAAACTCCCAAAGCCTTGTGGAGTTTGGATACCCAAATTTCAATTTCCCACAAGATGTAGCAGTACACAACACACCCAATCTTAGAATCACTTCACAACATTAACTCACCATTCCGTGAGGACCCAAATGGCCCATAATAGAGAGGACTCTCCCTACTCAGTTTGGAAATCCTGTTGTAGGTTCAGCACACACCTGAGTAGTAGTAGTGCCCAATCCAACAGTCAGGTCAACACTTCCCCTTCTCTGCAGTGCACAGAGAATTTTGCACATAATGGAAACCATATTTAAAGTTGTAATCTGTAAGTTTAGATCATCACAGCTAAAAAAGTAATTTCTCTTTGATGATTAACAGAAGTCTTCTGTGAAACTTTAATAATTTTCTATTAGTTTTTGAACAAATGTGTTTATAAATACAATTTTCCAATATATTACTTTAACACTGGTTTTGGTTAAAATGTACTTATTCATAACTGACTTTTGTAAGAGGGAAGCAAACTGATATAGATCATGTTAAATTTCTCTCTTGTGGCTTTTCTATTAGATATAGCAATAATTGAGGAAAATCATTGTGATGATTTTCTGAATGCATCTCATTTATTAAAGACTATATTCTATATACCAATATCGTTCCACAAGACTTTTACTGTGTTATGTCATATTGTCATATGTTTGTCATATAAAATGTGTTGTAAAGCTTGTAACAAAAAGCAATACAACAAACCACGAAAATTAATTACATCATGTCCAACAAAATTCAAACATTTCTGATTGAACCATGCAGAGAAGATTAGCTACAAGAGAGAAAATCAATTTATGGGTATTGTTCCTCAAGAGGAGCTTGTTTGCAGAGGAAGTTCATCTCAGTACATAGGTGAATTTGACATACATATCACTCAGCCCAAACAGTCCTTAATATTAAGCTGAGCAGAAAATAAGAATTATTTTTGTGAAAGCTTTTGAAGATTTCATTCAACCTCAGGAACTCCCAGGTGGAACAACATGTGGAAAAATGACAGAAGCTAGAAAAGCCAGTCCAAGGGCCCAAATGCAAATCCCAGTTCTAAGTTATGTGAGAAGGGACTTGAAATTCAGTCTCCTACAATGGAAGGAGGTCACTGTAATAATTGAAGCACTTTGCCATGAAGAAGTACCTGTCTTTTGAGAAAGTTTACTAATCTTTTTAATTTCCCAAGTTCCTATTCAGAAAAAAAACCAAACAAAAAACCCACCAAAAAACCACAACCAAACAAAAAAGCCTTCCAATAACTGATGAAATCTTTGTAAAGACAACTCTTATCATCTCTAATTTCTATATTTGTATGTCAGAGGCATCAATCATCCTTTTAATATTATTAGGTCTCTGCAGAGATAAGAGAGTGTTTACAATATCACACTTCGCTGAACAATTGATGTGTACTGGGTTCCTGGCTCTCAGTTCATAAGCTTGACAAGCAAGAAGTGAGAAGCGCAACAACAAATCAAATTGAGCTTTCAGGATACATCAGGCATTCCAAAGATACTTGGACATTTAATTACATACTACCACCCACTTATGTTCCTCACAGATTGCTTTAGCTTCACCCAGACACTTAGGAACGATGTTTCTTTTGTCACTGAACAAGTGACAACCTACAACTTAATAACCAGGCAATATCTGTGCCATACCTTCTCCCTCTCCCTCTCTCCTCCACTCTCTCAGGCAGCCCATATTTGGATGTCAGACTAGGAATTAAGGTTTCTGATTTACCAGGACAAGACTTCTCTTCAGTAACCAGCCAACATAAACTAGCAGTGTCTCTTCCTATGTATTTCCCTTTTCTTTACCTCAGATATCCTTTTCCCTGTCACTCAAAACCTACTGAAAAGAAAAGAAAAAGAAAAAACCCCACCAAAGTAAAGACCTCATCAAACCCATTCCATATGTTAGTTGGGAAACGTGAAATTTTCTCAGTTTTACAGAGCTAGACATCTTCATGAAGCTTCTGCAGTTGATAGATTAGACAATTTTGGGGGAAATATTGTCCTCTCAACAATTATTTTTAAGTTCCATGTTTCTAAATGTAGCTAACCAAACTGGCGGATGCAAACACTTTTCAAATTCTAAGGCATTTCATACAAGAGAAGCGGTTCAAGCCATGCTATTAGGAATAAGCACTAAGCACCATTACAAAAATTCCTAGGTAAAACTTATGCTATTATATAGATAAATGGGAAAAATTTCAAACCCATTTAAAAAGAGACTCCAGTACTCAAAACAGTACTTGTATGATCCAGTGGAAACAAAATTATATAAACAATTATGATTACTGTAAATTTTTACTTCCTTGTATACAGATCTATAAAAGTAATTCCTGCCTATCTCAGAACTAAGAGAACTGTTGCTATTCAAAAAATTTGCTGGTACTGTCTTATATCTGTCAAGCTAAAAATCTAAAAAACTTTTAAAGATCTTTTTATTACATTTTCATTTAATTTCCTATTGCTATATACAACTTATGGACCTTGGAAAATATACTGTCCTTCAGTCAGTTATATACAGGTAAAAAAATACTGTAAAGTGAATTAACTTATTTTCTATTTCTTAGTAATAGTATATTTCCAAACAATCTATCGATTTGCAAGCATATGAAGCTTTTTTTTTTTTTACAAAAAGATAGTACTACAATCTATTAATAATATAACTGCTGTGCTATAGGACTGATGAGTTCCAGTAACGTAGGAAAGATTATTTTTCCTTTGAAGATACAACTGCATTATAAAATAAAGGGCAAAAGTACATATTCCATGGTCTTTGTTTTTCTTCTCCCACATATTTTAAGACATTCCTGTCATCTAACATTGAAAGTAGGGAAGATTTTCCCAATGGGGGAAGCGGCCATGCACTAACAATTTATCTATTTTCTCCACAGTTTGGATTTATATTTTTTTTTTAACCACTAAAAGCACTTGAAATAATACCTATCTTCTGTCTTAATTTTCTGGTTATAGATGTGGTTTAGTATCTCTTTATGTTCCTGCTTTTAAGGCATTTATGTTTTTTTTTAAATAATCACAGGCAGCATAGTGCTCCTGATCTTATGTCACTAATGGAACTTAAATGGTTCTTTTCTGCAATTTAGAGTTAGCTCCTCCTTTTTTCTTTTTCTTTTTTCTTTTTTTTTTTTTGACATCTGGTGCTTTGCAGGGCTGATAACTGTAAACAAGAAACCACCTGCAATATGAGAGCAGACCTTGAGCACAAACAAGTATCAAATATTCTCTGCTTAACCATTACTCCAGCAACTCCCAGCTCCCTCAAACTTTTAATTAATATGTAGAACGGTACAAGAAAATAATAGAAAATAAAATATTCATGCCTCTATGCAATCATTCCAAGGTGGCGCTTCCAACCTTTTCAAGGAAGATAGTTGTCTTCTCACTCCAGTGTCATTAGATGGTGGCATTACACCTCAAAGTACATAAAGGAGAAGTTTCATATTGCAGCAGAACTTGGAAAACCCATTGCATTATCACTACCCATTAGCCTTGAACTAAAACCATTTTTAGCCGGAAGCTTGAGCCATAAATAGTCTAGCACTGTCAATATTAAAGCTTACTGCCAAGAGTGGGAGAAATATTATAAAAGGCAACAGATTGTCTTCTAAAAGTAGTTACTTTTCTATTGCTTCTAGAAGCATCTTTTCATGAATTTCTTGACTAGGTATACAGAAAAGAGCAAAAGTAGCAGGGCAGCTGACTACCCGGTAAGGACATCAGCACAGCAAAAGGCAAGGAGATTGCATGCCAATGGCTAACGCAGCCCAGGACAAAAGAAGATCCAAAGCCTTGAGAAATGCTCAAATCAGAGGGGAAGGAGAGAACTGATTTTTCTGCAGGGACAATTGGGGATTCTGTTCCTCGAAGCAAGGAAAGAAATACAAGCTACCAGGAATTTCCAGGGGAGAATAGATGGGCAAATTAAAACTCTTCATGGAAAATGTGTGTGTTGCCCCTCTGGACTCCGTGAAGAGGATTTCAGCTCCAGGCCTTAGCTAAGTGCAGCTGTTAGCCTGGGGCAGTACAGCATCATGAGAGAAAGCAGACTTACAAGCAGGACTATCTTAAGTTATTAAAGGTGCAAGGTTAATACTGACAATATGCTTGGGGGCTGCGACACTATAGCAATCAGCATCATTTAATTCCAGTTGATAAATTTTAGTTATAAACTGAAATTATGGAAAAAAGAAAAATCTACATTCAGTGAAAACTTGAAAGCAGTTAAGAAAGCAGTATTTCAGCCTACAGGTTTTTGTTACTATCATCTCCTTTCACTCATGCCTATGTATCCCTTCGACAGGCACTTAAATACACAAGAAAATATTATGATGCTTGTGGAAATGCTCTAACTATACATCTCTGAAGTTTTAGTGATTTAGCTCTGAACTCAGGGAATGGGGACAAGCCTTCACATAAAGCACAACTCTAATTTGCATCCCTCAGTCTTTGGTGTTGGGGGTAGTGTTCACTTATGAAAAAGACATAGACAACAAGGTGAGATGAAAGAGGAAGGAAAATAATCTGCATGCAATTCTGTCTCTTATATACATTAACATGTATGGCCCTTAGCAGCAGGATTGAAAAGAAGAAATGCTGCAGAACTGAAGTTTAAGAATATAACTAGGACTTCATGCCTAACAACCCATTCTGTTCACTTCCAACATGATTAAGAAGGTCTTCACAGTTTACCAGGACCATTTTCAAGGACTGATCGTAATCACAGGAAAGTCTATCGCATCTCAAACGTCTCTGAACAATCAAAAATCTTCCCTTTTTCTTTGGTCAGATTGTAAATTAGTTTATGTACACTAGCTGTTAAAATATTAATTCAAGATGTTCCCACACTGTGATAGCTAGGTACTGTTAAGCATTAATTTAATACAATAACAACAATAAAATCTTACCTTTTATTTGGTGCTACTAACTTCACGAATAAAAAAAATTATAATATAGTAGTACTTAAGAATCCCAGGCTTACTATGCTAAACTGTAATACTATACAGAATAGCAGTACTGCATTTTTGTTTTGAAATCAATGAGATTTAAAATTAGTAATAGATATTTTCAGGAACTAGAAATGTGTTTTCAAACCCATTGTTCAATTGAATTTTCTGAAGAAAAAAAAAAAAAATCATTTCCCCACAAAATGCAGTTTTATTGTAACATCAACAGCACCAAAAAATCAGCATTCCCTAATTGTAATTATAGTATAGTTCAAGTACAATTTATGAATAGTGGCTTATCAAAATCTGTACTATTAGCATCAGTAATAGAAACATCTGTAAAAATCAATTATTAATTCCACTGCAATATGCGATATTCCTCTTGTTAAAAAAAAGAAAGAAAAAGGAAAAGCATACAGTATGAAACTAAGCAATGAAACATAACTTGAATTTGTGAGACTGAAAAGAAAAAAAAAAGCGCTCAACAATTCTGAAGTGATTCTGATGCAGTAAACTGCAAAAAAAAATTGTGAATACAGTAAACCTTTCCCGAGGGACTCTCATAAGAACTCACACTCTTTTTATATTAGTCAAAGAAACAGCCATTGGCTTCTCCTCCACCACTCATTCATTACTCTGTGGGTAACGCAATTTGAAAAAGACCAGAAAGGAATAAAAATCTTTTTCACGGGAAACATCACCAGTAAACAGCTTTTTGTTGAGAATGCACTAGAATAATGAGGATTGCCAAAAATATTAAAAATAAAATAATCTAACAGATTTCTAAATGACTTCCCTGGTTCCTTCAGATCATCCTGATATTAAACTAATTCAGTTTAAAAGGTTCTCTAGTCTATGTTTTCAAGAAATCATCAAATGTGCCTAAAGCTATGTCTATTAGCTTTCAGATACGTATGTGTAGTAATTATGATCAGCTACAAGAGCAACAGATAAATATTTATGCGAAACCATCCATGTATTTTATATTGGCTCCTACAATAGAGAACATCTAAATCAGCTGAGTCATCTTAGACTTAAGAGAAAAATAACTAATCTGAATATGAGAGAACACTTAATAAATTAGGTAGTCTATTTCACATGGATGCATATGAATAATTGCATATGGAAAGAGGAAAGATTACTGTCACTTCCAAAATGCAAGCTGGTTTTCTTTCTTGTTTTGGTTACCATGTAATCAGCAACGGCTTTGCTTCAGTGACAATGTCATCATTTCAGGCACAAATATAATTAATGCTTTTAATGTTCTTCCAGGAGCATAAATACTTTTTTTTTTTTTTAAATAAAATGAGGCAAACTTTTAGAGAAACCTGAGGAGGACAGCAAGGAACATTTTTCAGTAAGATCCTGGCAGCAGCCACAGTGGTGCCAGCTTGGTGGCCCAGGAGACCAGGTCACACTGACATCCAACACCCGCCTCCCTTCCCCTAAGAACAGCACCTTCACCAATGCAGACATCAGACCAATACCTATGCAAACACCAAAAGCCTGGAGTAATAACTCAAACAGGCAGGGGGCAGGAACCAAAAGCCACAAAGGTACACACTCTGGAGAATGACGGAGCAGGACGCAGCAGCATGGCTTTTACAGCTTGTGTTGTTGCTGAAGTCAAGTTCAAAGAGAAAATGAGGAGGAGAAAGCCTGCTGGTATTGTGATGGTGCAGTATTTGATCAGAACTCAACCACATGGTTAAAAGGCAAGGGCTGGTTTATGAAAGATACAGATACAACACAAAAAAGCGTTCCAGAATCTCTGGGAAGTTGCACAATATACCAGATCTCACGCAACAATGTCCATGGCAAAGGATTTGTTCCAACAGACCTCTCCAAAATCCTAGCAGATGGATAGACAGAATGAAGTAAAAACTGTTTGACTCAGCAAGCAAAACAAACAGTAATAATCTTATAAAACGTTGCTCCTCACAACAGTTACTTATTTCCAAGTGCCCAACACTGTAGATTTTAATGTAAACATACATTGGTGTCTCCGTTATTGCATAGAATACACACTATTCTATAACAGCATGCCAGCCTGGATTTGAACTGCAAAACACCTCCAGCAAAACCCTCGCTTTTGCTGCAACAAATACCAAGTGAACTTATTTCAGCTCTGACCATGGCAGTATTCTGCATGTAACTATAGGGCGAAGAGCAGATGAAGCATGGACCCACACATGCCACCCATGACAAGACTAGAACATGCTACCACAGCGTCAATTTGGTTCTTAAAAATGGATTAGAGAAAGAACAACCTAAAAACGTCTCTGATCCCTTTAGCCATAGGAACTCTGCTTTAATAGCTAGATATAGGTGATAAAAACCAGCTTGACTGGAAACAGAACTCATCCTGCAGCTACACTCAGGGGTTTATTTCTTCAAAATGTCTGTGTTATTCAGAAACATAATGAAACAGAAATATGTACATATATATGCAAAATTATAAAAAAACAGGAAACAATTAGAGTTTACTTTTGCCCCTCCCCCCCTTTTTTAGGCAAAATTTGGTAGAATATATTCGTGTTAAAAAACAAAACACTCATGCAAGAAAAAGGGACACACAAAAAAAGCTATAAAAAATGCTCAATAATAGTACTCAATGATAATTTACACAATTTTTCAGCACCGTATTTCCTGTTAGCCAGTTGAAAAAAAAGCACAATGTATTACTGACACATATCAATATGGGTAGATAAAGTGTTTTCCTGATTAATTATACATCACTGCCTGTGTAACGGTTATGGATCTTTGACTGGAAAATATTTAAAACCTTTCCATGTGAATGCAGCATATTTCTACTGTCTTCATTAATGTTCCAAGCAATTTTCTGCTTGTTGATCAACTTCCCAGTTTAATAAATACCAGAAAGTGTGGATGGCGGCATGGATCTTGAGAGGTACATCTCTTAAGACAGCTTTCTTCACAAAAACTTCAGTTATCTATAATACTGTATGCAATTGATTACAGCAGTAAAAATTTCAGTAAAGTATAGAAAGAAAGACATTTTTTATCTGGGAGAGATCTATTGTACAGCATCTAAAATATCAAACTTCCATATAAGAAAAAATAAGGAATGGAAAGAAAGAAAGAACAGACAACTGTAAGCCTAAACTTCCTCTTATCACAGTTAAAAATAATTGTTGGAGGTTTCAAATCTCATGTTAAATGCCAAGAGACAGAATTTTGCCTACAGATAAATGGGTATTTTTTTTTCTTCCCATTTGAAATACTTTGACCTTGAAAAAGCTACAGGAAATTAAATACCACTGCCACAAAAATGAAATTGTCACTGGGTACACAAAGCAGGGAAGAAATTCATGAACATAAAATGTCTGAGTGCAGCAAATACACAAGCCACAAAATTTGAAAGTAGGGCTGGAGGAGACAACTGGCACTGCTCGCTGTCTCACTCAGAATCCAAGCTGTAGTTTCCCCCACCATGTACATGTCAGCAGGACCACAGCTATGTGAGTACGACTACCCACCAGGAGCATTGACATGCTCCCACGGGCAAGTCCTGCAGGTTAGTCCTGTTTGAGGAACATCAGAGCCAACAAAAGGAGGACACGGTTCTGAACCCACCCAGAAGGAGACAGCAAACATATCTGGTAAGCATATTCATTTTACACTACAGCTTAAGATTCAAGACAGACATGCCAAAAGGGGCTCAAACCCTTTCACTGCTTTGCAGCAATCTTCTAGTTTTGTCTTGTTTAATAATCCTTCAGAAACAGTTCTGAGACCCTTGACAAACCAATCCAAGCATGCAAAGCAGACATATGATGACCAGATGGCCCATACACTCATACTGCAACATCCATATGCTTCAAGTGTGTTTTCAGATTGCTGCTAAAGAGTTGTGGTTTAGAGTTGCAAAGATCCTACTTGGCAGGAAGAAGCTTTACAGATGTTGGAAAAAACCATTTTGCTATAGAAGGATCTCACTAAGCACACACTGTATTAGGAATCAAGTATATCTCTGACATAGCAAAAAATTTCAGTTCTCTCTGATGGCCTATTGATAATATTACTCTTTTTAAAAACTCGTATTAGTCAAATAAGACAGAGTTAAAACAGTATTCTTATGATTGGATTCTTCTGGTTGACAGTACTGGATACAGAATTGACAATATTGAAAAATACTAATAAAATAAATGCCTATCAGTTTTGCTGATCTATTTATCTCTAGATTAAAAGCCAACTGTATTGAAGAAAAAGACTTCAAACTACAATTGGGGCTTTCAACTTTCTACAAATCATTAAAAACTTTTGAGCTGCAGAGAAAGAGCATATTTTAATTGAGTACTGAACATTATACAGGGTTCTCAAGAATGTTATCATTTCAGTAATTAAAAAGTTTTTATACATTTTATATAAACTATAACATATTCTATAGAAAGAATCATAGAATCTTTATAGAATCAAAATTTGATCTTAAAGTTTTAAAACTGTTTATATTTTTATTTCAGGTAAGCTTCCTTGAACTCAGAGATCACAAGATAAAACCTGAGGTACTGGTATTCAGGAAGCCAAGGTTTGCAAGAAAATTAGACTCAGTCCAACTGAGGTAGTTAGGAAAAAAATAACTTCCTTTAGTTTTTACTGTGTTAAGAGTGATAAAGCCACGTTCCTTGGATTGGCAGTATCTATCCTCTGTGATCTCACGAAATAATCTCTCAGATCATGACAAACATCTTTAACAAAACACTAGCAATAATATAAACATTGCTACTTTTAGTGAATTCCTGATCCCATTCCCACCCACAGAAATTTTTGTTATGAAAACTATGACAAGGCAAGATACATTTAAACTGTTCCTTATGGTTTTATTCATTTTGTGGCAAACTACGAAAATGAATGAATTAGTTCACTGAACGAATATGAATGTCCCTAACTGTGTTTGTAGTCAATGAAGAAACACTGTGTAGCTGATCATATGGAAACATCTCCTCTAGGGTGAAGCTAATTAAATCGTGGTTTTCACTGAGTTTATAGACTAGATCTCCAGCAAGTCCAAAGGGAACATAATATGACTAACTCATCAACTCATCCACTGATCACATCTTATTTATTTACAAATTCATGTGGTTTAAACTAAAACATTTCCATTTCAGCAAGCTGGAAATGCAAAAGTAGTAACACATGCCCAAGGGTCTTGGAGAGTTAAAATATTTGAAAAATTCTATATATTAAAGCAGTACCCTTATAAAGATGTAAATATTTGTGAGATAGGTCAGTAGTATGAAATAAAAAAGATGATATCGCAGTAGAGCTCCAGTTTCCTCTATCATGAAAAAAAGCATTAAAAAGAAACAAAATCTCTATTTAAGCCTTATACCGAGAGGGAAATATTGTGGCACTGAACAAGAAAGAGGCTCAGGAATGACTCAGGCAGTGTTGCTTCTGCCTTAAGTGACATGGAAGGAGTTTAGTTATGGGATAGATCCTACGGCACAGAAAGTCTTCCCTTACTTTTTTGAAGTAGAATATGCTTTGACATGTGTCTGTTCTCTAGAAGACTTTCACCTTTCCCCTTGTCATTGCTCTTCCTATGGACATGCATCATGTTCACTAACTGGTGAGTCAAGATACAAAAATTCAGGCGTTCCTGAAAGCTATCTATGACAAGGCTTGAGGAACAGTGAATAAGGTCAACCTGGGCTGCAGCTACTTTCACTAATATGAAAATGATGATGTATAAGGATTTTCCAGCACACGACATTTGTACAAACCATAGCATTGGTATATATTAATAAACAGACTCAATCTGGATCTCTTCCATTAATGTACAATTATTTCTATTTGCACTCTGCAGTTTATTTCCATAGCATTCAAATAACACAGCAGATGTTAATGTCTGTAAATCCCCACTTGTGACTATTCCACTGCTTAATGCTCCAGTTTTCTATACCTAAAAATACTATATATTGAAAATTATGTTTATATTTACAATTAATAGCTTTATTCCTTCCTGTGTGTGTGCATTCATAATGAGTACTTTTAGTCCTTTTTAAATAAAAGGAAAGCTATTATATAATGTTATAGAAATATATATAATGAAAATTATCTATACCATTAAACCTAATATTAGTAAGACATAATTCTCAAAGGCAAAGAAATGAAGTACATTTATCATCCAAGAGACAAAGAATAGACTAGTTGTTCTTAAGAACAAATTTACTAAAGTGACATGATTTTTCATTTTATATTTCTTCAGTTTATGTATTCTGAAATCATGAAGTGATTTTCAGAAAGGAAAATGATCAAAGAAAGCATCAAAAACTACTCATCCCAAAGTCAAAGCACCCCAGGTCACTTCTATTTCTCACATATAGGTATGAATTCTAAGGACTTAACTATTTAATTATACTACTCCACTAGCATCTAACATGATACTTAATATATAAAAAATAAAAAATCCACCCTCAGTGTCATTCCACACTTTCTGCCCAGCAATTCAGTCCATCTCCTCTGTTGACTATGCCACCTAACTTTATTAATCTTTAGATTACTAAACTTTACTGAAACTTTAGAATATTTAGTAAATTTCAACAGAATACTATGTTTTTTGTGCCAAGCTTTTACTGAAAACATTAAACAATATTGGTTACAAGAGTGATGCTCAGAAACTCTATTAAATAATCCTTCAATACATTCTGCTTCCTCATTTAAACATGATTTATTCTGAGTCAGGTTCATCACTCCATTTTATGCTTATTTTTTGGAAAGCATACAAAAATATAAAATAATTCAATTCAACACCCTGGCTCTAAAAGCACTTCCTTGTGTGTAGCCTACAGTTGATTTACTAAATGACAATAAAATGGATAAAACAACCTTACTGTGCTAAAAGTTACTGCCAATATATGACATTGTTAAATTAAAAATTAATTGCCTGAAGAAATATACAGAAATGCATACATGCGTACTTCAGATTTTTTATTTAGTGTTGCTTAATAATTTATGTCTTGAGTAAGAACATACCTCTTTCAGCATAAAAATGCTAATTGCATCAAAGAAGAAACAATCCCTGAAGCATAGAAGCGAGCATTACAAGTTGTTAGTCAAAAATTAATACTCAGCGCTGTAAGTCATTTTTACTAACTTACTCTACAGTTGTAATGGCCACACAATTACAAATAATAATGAACTATTCTCTGAGACTTAAGATAAATGATCAAATTAATTCCTAGTTTAGTAAAATATTTTGTTACTTTAGTCTCGCTGACAAAGAGACTGAACCTCAGAATGAGAAAATACCACAATTTTTCAGTATTTTTTGCAGCACTTTACAACTTCTGCTTTGCATACTGTTGTGCTTTCAGTACAGAAACCAGTGAGCAGTGACCATTACAGCACAAAACCACTGAAACTATCTTTTTTTTGTCCCCTGTATAGCTGAAGAAATATCAGCTCCAGCAGAGTATTTCCTTGATTTTGAGTGCACTGGCATTTATTTTTTAAACTCAGATACTTTTAAGTGATAATTTCCCTTACAAGTTTTGCGGAATTTTCATGTTCCTCTTTTTTTAAATAAAGCAACCTGACTAAAGTTTGCAGAAAAAATTATATAAGGCACACTGCATTTCTGGCAAAACATTTCAATCAAAAAATGTCACCTTTGTGTCTCAGTAGCAGTTAAGTGATGTCCCCCTTTAAAAACAAACAAACAAACAAACAGCAACTTACCATCTTGCAGTAGAAGAGTTTCATCTTCCTCTGTGTCCAAAACATACACATGAATGTCTTATTTTAACTCTTGATTTTTGTCACCACAGTGAATACTGTAGTGTGTGTGCAATACACAGTGTGTATACAGTAAGTGTACAGAGCTTGTGTCGTGTCAGTGGAATGGCATTATGTTTGGGTTTCTGACCCTCTGGTAGGACTATGTGAGTGTCTCCTATCAAAACTGCACTTTAGAGAGAGCATCTCAAGGTAAAAGACTTGCTTTCACTACAAAAATAGAGAATCATGTTGTTGAGGTGCCACTGGGACAGGACAAAGGATGCAGCTGATGGAGGAAAACAGGTAAAAGAAAAATATCTCAAAAGTAATTATACATAAGATACAACTGGCTCAAAATGCTCCCCAAGAAACAAAATTGCTGGAGGTTGCAGGGGTCTTCTGGGGGAAATATTACTCAAGATTTTTCCTTTCTTATTCTCCTTCCTTCATATTTGCCATTGTGGGTGATGAGATGCCACAAGAGGACACCGGTCTGATCTAGAATATACATTTTTACGGTAGAAAGGTTCCAAACAACAGCTTATCAAACAAAGGTTTAGAGCACAAAGCTGTGGCTTTGGGGATATTTATTGTCATCTTGTGGCTTCTCCTCACTGAGTTCTCTGCAGTTCTGCTGTAAGCAATGGCACAGCTCCCTGCAGAGAGCTCCCAGCTCTGGGGATACCTCCAGGTTAAGACTTCTCCAGTATGTCCCTGGGTGATTTTGCCTGGGATGGACACCTGCATTGCAACTGCCTGCTTTCACCATTAGGGAAGACCACAGTGAAACACTGCCTAACTGAGATAATTACAAGATACCATATACCACTAAGTAGATAACCAGGCAGGTTTTCCACAGCAACATATTTCAGTTTTCAAACAGAAAAAAATGTAGCTTGGGAAGGAGAGCATCTGACTATTCTCAAGAATAGCCAGTCTATGCAGGTAAATTTTAGTTTTAAAAGTGTAAAATGTTGTCACAACTTTTGATAAAATATCACAATTACAAAGTTTAATTTTGCTAAAGGATATGAACATTTTAAAAGTTTGTTTTGATTACTTGGTCAGTATAGAGATTTTATTTCCCATTAGAGCACAGTATGGTAGAGAATGTTGACCAAATGAACTCTCTTCTTGTTTGTGTCTCACCTAATTAAGCATTATAATTATAAACAGCTTCAGGCTGTCATAATTAGACTCCTGTTGATTTTACTATCGTTGTATCACACACAGCCCTCTGCTCACTGTCCGGTCACACAGAGGTTGCGCACAGTCCATCTTCTAAAACTCCTGACAACTGGGTAGTAGTGGAAGTCTTCAAAACCGTGTCAAACTTCACACTTTTAAAACTAATTTCTAATCAGTCTTATTTTAAAAGAAGGACTAAACTTAGCATTCATCCTCTCCTTCACAGCAGAACTTATACACAACCAAGACATTCCTCCTCAAATGTTTGTGACATTTTGATTAAAAGCAGCTCTAAGCAATTGCTTCCTGATCAAATGTCATCCTTGTTATGGAATTAGTGAAATATTTATCAGGATGAATTTTAAATTATTTGCATGCATGTCCTCTCTAATTACATTTGCATATGCATTGCTCTAATTAGCCCAGTGGCTTTAATATGAATCAGAAACTAATATCACGCACATTCACAGGTTTAATGTTTTAAAAGTGCCATGATGGTTATGAAATGACACAGTGGTTTTGATCTACACGGCTCATTTCAGCAGGGCTGTGTTTTCTCTGCAGCGACATGGTGACTAACACAGAGAGGAGTCAATTAAAACTGTTCATGAATTACTGAAAGGTTAAGACCAAGCTAGGATGGGTAAGTGGCCATTTTTGATATAGTTGGGATTTGAAACTTGTTGTAAAGTGGTTAAGATTGTATCATTCTTCCCTCACACACTTTCTGAAGGGCAATTCCACTGCATTCTCCTTCACCTTTGTATCTATTTGAAACATGTCACCATTGTCTCTCCTGGGTTCTGCCAGACATTTGGAGTTTATACATGCAATTACTCCCTCTCCTTTCTCTTGCTGTACCACTCTGTGTCAATGACCATTTTTTAAGCCCTTCTATTTCTTTGCTCACTTTCATCAGTAGCTAAGTTGGGGGAAAAAAAAACAAAATAAAATGCTAGAGTTTAAGACATGAGGTAGTCTGCAGTTATTCCCATTGCAGTAATTCCCACACATGCCAGGAAATGAGTCAGAACTGCACCAACACATTTGTTTTTTCCCTCCACGTGACGTGATCACATTGTAAAGAAGGTGGGTTCCTAGTAGTCTTTACTTTGGTATAATTTCATGTGTATTGGGAGAATTCCCAGCAGAGAAGATGAGGCACAGTATTGCAGAGGAATAATAAAAAGCAAGAAAATAACATCCTACATTTTCTCTACAACAACAGAATACTAAAGAAACACTTTGAAGGTGTCTCAGCATGGATTGCCCTGAACATCTACAGAAGGAAGTCCTTTAACAGAAGACTTAGTAAATGGAGTTAGTCCAAACTCTATGTTTAAAAAAAGAACAGAAACCGAATTTGTTTTCTTTTTGACCCATCTCTCCTAACATCTTTTTCTTCTCTTAATGTCCATGTTTCCCAGCATCATTTACTGATACCAACAGGGAACATTCCTGTTCTAAATGTTAGACCTTTTCACAGTGCATGGCACATATCGGAAAGGCAGTATACATTCCTGCTGCTCTAAATGTGCAACAACCTTTTAAAGGAATGCAGTCAGCTAGTTAACTATAGAAGTTATTTTGCTTTTAGTTATATACATATGTGCACAGAGCCTGTATAAAATAAGTGATTGTGCTATCTTTTATAGGTATGGGTTAGAATGACAGTATTACTCCTGAGCACCTCTATAACATTTATATAACCATAACACTAAGACTTCTACACACATTACATATTTTATAGCAAAAAATATTTTTCAGAAGTCTGCTTTTTTTTTCTATGGAGTTTTGAATTTTTTTGGTCCTATTTTTCGTATACTTTTGCCTGCAAAATCGGTTCCTGCAGCACTACGATTCTTGTGATATACATCTTGCAGAAGAAAAAAAAGAAAGAAAAAGTATACATAGGTAATAAAACTTTAGAACCTTTTATAAGTTACCTAACATAGCTTTACTTTCCACAACAGTGTTATTACAGTTTTAATATCTGCTCTCATATAACCAGCCTGAGGTAGCAACAAGTAGGATTTTGTGAGTTATTTCCTACAAATCCTAGTTACATACTGGCCACTTCTTCACCACTGGCATAAAACAAAATGATTTTATTCGTCTTTCACTCAGTACTTATTGAAGAAAGGAACAGTCTACCTTTTTCCCTTTGCTGCCATATCTACAGTTATTTGGGACAGAAGTAAGTTATGAATGGAAGTTGGCGCCTTTCTTCTCCTAACAGCTCATTCCGACATTGTCACTAGTAGATAGTCTGGCCTAGAGTCCATACCAAAATAATATAGAAAATGCAGGCAAAGGAGAGCAGAAACTACGTCTTCACCCTTTGTTTCACTTTAAAAGCAACAGTGATGGATCAGAGCACAGGTGAGGTTTGAAAATTCTGTGTCATGTGTCTCTATGCAGTACAGATACTCCTACTCCCTGAACATCAAGTAGATACAAAGACCCATAATTCACATGCAAGAACTAATTTCAGAATGACTGAGCCTATATCAGATGCAGTTACACAACCAGGATGCGCATTTCACGGTTTTGTGCCGTACTGTCAAGATTCTGACCTCAGAAACAGATACATATGATTGGGAAGAAGAAAGTATGAGAAGCTGATAAAAGTACACATTGTCTGAAGTCAATATTCAAGGAGGCAATTGCATTACTGTACTAAATGGCAAAAATGGATTAAATTTATAGAGTGTGTAGGCTGAGTATCAAAGATACAAGAGCAAAAAATATATTATAAATACTAAAATGACTACAGGATGAGAGAAATTATTTTTTCTAATTTGCTGACTCCTCATGTGCTTCTAATAACACTGGAGAACTGAATCTTTTGGAACCATATGACTCAGAAATAATATATATACATAGATACATACACATAAATACAAACATACGTCCATTCAAATCATGCCTTGCCACAGTTTCTCTTGAAAGAAACTCATACTCTCCCAACTCTCATGAGTTCAGATAATTTATGCAATAATTTTGTTCAGTGGAATTCCCAAAGCAGAGCTACCAATATGTACAGAAAGCGATTCTTCTTACAGTACTCTAATACACTTTGTGAGTCTTACCATTACAAATTGCCAGATTTGGCTGATCTCCCTTTATGGCCAGCTTCATGAAAAGGCAGAAAACTGCACCATGAAGTAATTGACACCACTGCCTTAAAAAACAACATGGTCATAATGGCTATGTGTGCCTGGGGTATGTTATTGCTTATGTTAATGTTTTATGTTTACTGACTATGTGATTTCCACCAAGGACCCTGTTCTCAGTATTGTTTCAATTTGGTAGAATGAAAAAGAAGCATTCTACGGGGAGTATTCTCTGTTTTACAACAAGAAATGGGAGGAATTGGATGCTGTACTTACTGCTTAACACTCCAGATGCTTCAGCTGTGAGTGGATAGGAATAAGTCCTCACTGTCACTCAGCAGGGAATCCCAGAAGCATCAGAGTTCCCCAGCAGCTGGCAGTTTCAGAGCAAATGGATCAGATCACAGTGTAATTGAACACCAAGGCAGTAAAAAGCCAAAATGGTTTAGATGAGACTATTAATTTCAGGATCACAGATCTGGCTTGTAAATATTGAATTGAAAGTGCAGTAAAGTAGAATTTCCAAACTTTGATTAAGAACAGTAGTTACGCAAATTCACTTAAAAGAAATCAGTCAAGACTGTTTCAGTGCAAAACTGTCATGCGCTGCCTGAATTACAGATCACAGGGAGCTGGGCTGGAAGCATCACTGCGTGCCTACAAGGTGGAGTTTCAGAATAAACTGAAGAGAATGCGTCTTCACAGAGGCCATAGATAAGCTGTGAAACTCTTGCTCTGGAGTGCTAGAGATGGTAAAAAAGGAAACTGACTCATTCATGGGTAAAAAAATTTCCAAAGAATTACTAAAATTAAAGAGATCACCTTTGGCTCAGGAAACCTCTCAGCAGTAAATTGTTTACTGAAAGAGTATTATAAAGTATCACTAAAGATGTGTTCTGTTCCTGTACTTTCCCCTAGATATATACTTCAAGCCACATAGTACTTTGATCTGAGCCTGTAAAGACTTTATATTCTCATGAAAAATAATGCAATCACATTATAGATTTTATAGGTGAAAAATTTCAGCCGGGAAACAGTAAATTCTAACATAAAATATTTTCCAGAGGCTAGAGTATTCCAAGGGGGATGTGACATGGATGTGAAAATTGAAGTCTTAATAAAAGCTGTATAAGAGTCTATTTGCACATCAGCTTGGGATCAGTAGGGTCATAATAGTCCTGAAAAATGCACTTATGGTATACGTAGATGGCCCAGTAGAAACTTGAAATAATTCAAGGTATTGGAAAAAGTTAGAAATTCTGTTGAATAACGTTTGTACACTTGACTGCAACTGCCAATTATCAGACTGATTATTGGTGTAGGCAAAGCAGTATTTGGGAACCTAACTGTATGTCAAGTATGTGCATTCACAACAGTGAAAGAATGTTTCCACGTACAAGCATGTAACAAGTCAAATTGCTTTCTTCAGTTTTTTCCACTTTTTCTATTTTTCAAACTTAGAGTTCTGATGGTAGTAATACATCAATAAAATAAATGTATTAAAGAAGTAAATTTACACCATCTTTTGTAACATATTTCTGCAGTTTTCATCACATGCTTCTCAGTGGTTACATTGATGAGACACTGGCGGGTATCTAGTACATTTCAAAAAAATTAGCATTGTCTTGCTTCCACAGGAACAAACTATGCAACAGTACTGCATTAATGAAATATTGTATGGCAAGATCAATTTATTTCTTTTTAAATAAGAAAGACTGCAGTGGTTTCCATGCTGTATATTTAAAATCACTTTACCCACATAACATAGAAGTCTTAGAAAAGCTCATGCCTTGGACTTGCATTCTGCTACATTTCATACCAGAAAAAAAAAAATTGTATGGTTAGTGTTTTGGTAGAAGTCAAGGAAGAATTCTGGCTGAGGACAATTGTTTCACAGTTTACACTGCATAGGGGTTTTACTATTATAAGGAATCTCTTGTCCTTTCTTCTGAAACTATTTGTTTACTTTCCCAAAAACCTGCAAATAGTTATGTACTCCAACATGAAAAATTGAAATATTATGTAACACAGTAAAATAAAATGTAAACAGATGCATTTTAATATTATACAATGCAGTATTCTATGGCTCATTAAACTATATTCATTACTAAGCTGGATCCATAGAAGCAATTTTGTAGCTTTAACAATGTACCAGATGTCAGATGTTTGCTCTGTCAGATGCTTTTATTCTTTAGCCACTAGGAATTTACAGTCAAGCTTGCCTTAATAATTATGTGAGTCCGGCCACTTCTATCAAATTTGCTAGTAGATGTTAGAATTAAATTCTGAGACTGTAAGTCAGGCCCCATTTCATTTTATACAGAAGTTTTGCTAGTTAAAGGACCAAAGGGGGTGGGGTGGACAGGATCATACTAGGGGTGGATGGGATCAATTATGGTCCTATGAAAACAGAATTTTTCTAATACTTCTCTCTACCTACAACAAGCATTGCCACCTTGTACAAAAAAGTTTCATTTGGAAAACACCCAACTGAAATGTTCTGCCAGTTTTTATGTATTTCCTCCCTTCCACCTCCTTTTTTTTTTTTCCCTTCCACATATCAAGGCGGAGGCAGGGGGGCTGGGG
>NW_015090936.1:829050-835628 GCF_001431845.1 Calidris pugnax
TCCCAAAACCAGACGGACATTTATCTTTGCATTACAGCAACCAGAAAGGACTTTTGCAATAGCAGCAGCAACCTCCATCAGCCCATATCTTTGATTTTTATAAAGGATGGGAAATACTGAAAAGACACTGTCCAGAGGATCTCTGACCTGGGGGTAAAGATTAGTTTGTCTCACTATTACTCACATCCAAGCTCCTGCTGCAGTACTAAATGGCCACATGCTGCTAATGAACCTAACAATCACTTCAGCAGTCCCAATGCTGGATTCAAAGAGCTATTTAAGCTATCTATACAAACAATTGACCACAGAGAGTCTAATTCTGTTATTTATGGCAACTCTAATGATTTTAGGCTTTTTCCAGTCTCCACTGAACAGATTTGTGAAGTGCTACCACGTTATCAATCTTAATAAAAGCACTGGAGCTGATAACCTAGAACCTAAACGATTTAGTTTAGCTGCCAGATCTAATATTAGTCCCATTTTCCACTTATAAAATTTGGGCCTTGCAGCTAACTTTTAACGCAGCATCCTGAAATCTCCTGGCTTCCTACACTGGAAAGGGTAACAGCAGCCTACAATGATGTTACCCTGAATCCAAGTAAACCTGTTTCATTTCGCCTTGAATTTTCTGCTTTTCAAGGTAAAATGTCATGTAGCTTTATGGGATGTTTTGTCAGTACAATGTGGTTTCAGGACAATCCCACCATTTATGTTGTTTTTAACTGTTTTCAAAGGGACAGATGTATGCCAATAAACTAACATCAAATCACAGCTGCAAAACATCCCAGGCTACCAAAAGCATCTTGAAATAATATTCTAAATAATATTCTAAAAGTCAAAGAAAAAAAAAATCAGTTGTACATGTGTAAATTTAGCATATATAAAGGAAACAATAGCATAGAGCAATGAGCACTTTATTAAATGCTTATTATTGTCTGATGCCTCTTTTTCCATGCCAGATTCTGAATTGTAAAAGGCAGAAAATAGCTCTGAAATGATGCCTCCTTAAATGCCACTGCTAGGCTCAGCACTCAACAGTTGGACTGAGGCCAAATGTAATTTATAAAATTTTACTTATCAGAGATTTCTCTGCTATGTAGCTATGTGGAGATCAGAGAAAGAGTCCTCTGAAAGTATTCCTATATTGAAAAAGGCAGCTTGTCTTGAAGCAACTTCCTGCTAATGCCAAAAAAAAATCTCCTCTGAACTTGTTACAGCTGCATCTGTACAAACAGAAAAACTGAAATGCGTTCACGGTTCAGGTGTGACTATCTGCATTCAGCATCATCCTTACTGATCTTGTTATCTAAAGTCTATCTACTTGCCTTAAAATAAGTCATAATGAAAACTTTTTTCCATCCCCCAATGTTTTCATTGTGTTATCTCTTAGCAGAATATTGAATCAAACAAGTATACAGGCCAATTCAGGGGTATTAACACTAACAGATGTGTTGCTCTCTTTTTAGAAACTGTTCAATGTTCTTTATCGATCCAACAGTTGATGATTACAGTGGTAAAGTGCTGTCAAACAATTGTTTGTTCATATTATTGATTACAGAGATTAAGTGCCCCACATGGAAAGATATTTACCAGCTAAGCATTCAAAATACTAAACTTTCCAGGTTAGTTCCTATTTTACGTTATCCGTAATTAGAGTATCTGATTTATTTGTTTGCGTTACTATTTTTTAATTCCACTGTCTTCATTCTTAGTCGACCAGTGTGCCTGTTTCTATAGTTACTGATCTGATTTTCCCCTTCACAAAGAACAGAAGAATGAAAACCTATGCTTTTTTGGGCTACCCTTTCTCAGAGACAGAAGGTAGCAGGTTCTGTAGAACAGCAGCGGGCAGGCCATGGCTCTTGGGCAGCATGCAACTCACATCCCAGGGCTACAAGACATGGCCAATAAAAGGGCTGTATCTGCATGGAAACCAACAGGTAATCCAAAAGATTAGCACGAAAAGCTGCTTAGTGCCACATCACGTGGGCCAGGGTCCCAACCTACTCCTCTAGAACTTATGTATGTAGTCACTGCCCATGCATTGATACGACTTCAAGGTAATTTCACTTTTAGTGAGATTTCTTATAGCTTTCCAGTATGGAGAGGTACTGCCTAAAAATGAACTCCTCTGATTCTTTTAGAGTTATTTAAAGTTTTAAATCCTATAAATTCAAATTAAAAAAGTCTTAACTCACTCTGATCGCCCATCCTCATGCACTTGCCAATTCTTCACTGAAAGTGAAATAAAGCATCAGGTATTTAGAGTATTTCACAGACTTCATCTGAAGAAGACTTGCACATTTTCATCAGTGCATATTTTGCAGTGATTTGAATCACAGATTTACAACCAGAAGATGCACTGTATCCATTACAGTTTTCTGTGTTGATTTTCATGACCTATATCAAAAAAGTTTCATCCAGTAATTCCTCTGTCAAGCCTAATAAAGTGGGAGCTAATCTAGTCTAGAGCTAATCTAGTCTAGAGCAAATCTCTAGAAGAAAAACTTTTTTGAAATGATAGAGAATACATTATGATTTTAAAGCCGCTCAACCCCTATCCCTTTCCCATATCCAAATTGTGAGCAGAAGAAAAAAACACCAAAACAACAACAAAAAAAACCACAACAAAAAAACACCAGCCAAACAATAACAACTGAAAAAACACCAAAAAGGAAGGATCATAAATCCTGGAAGCATAAACACAACATTTAAAGAGATAAGTGATATTTTATCAGCACAAGATTATGTAGCACAAGAGAATAATATAATTAGCAGTTATACCTTTTTTTTTTTTTCCCAGTATTCAGTGTTTTATAAATAATTCATTACATAGATAGACAACCTTCAGATATGATGTGAAACAGTTTTCCTATAGTTAGCCATATGTAATGACTATGAACAAAATACTAGTTCCTTGAGTCCCAGTATAAAGACACCATATATTTGTGCCTGAGAAAGTTAATCTGCAGGTCTATCTCTGCACAGTAATCTCAGGTTCCAGAGTGGTAAACACCTTTCCAGATTATTGAGGAACGCAAGCAGCAGCCCCTCAAAAGGGCCTACTAGTGTTGTTTGGAGTACTACAATGTAGAACTCATTTTCACTTTTTATTAAAAATAACAGTTCTGACTAATGCTCTAACCTTTTTTGCCAAAACAGATTAAAGAAAGAGCATTGATTTAGGCAACTGTCCTTATTTTACTGTTCTTTAAGTGGTTTTGCCTTGTTCAATATACTGTTTTATTATTAAACACTGCTGCCTAGATGTTCACTTCTGCAGTTCCACATGATTCCAACAATATTACATCAGCATAAGAAATGTCCTAACTGAAGTTGTGAAATTATTCAAGCCTTCAACAGTAGTGGTGTTTGACACTGAAGAGATTTGCATCACAGAACTTTAGTGGAAAACTTACAACAAATCTGTACTGCAACTCAGATAAAACATATTGAAAATGGCACGTGACAATCATTGCGTATGAAAACACGAACAAATAGAAAATACTCAAAATAGTTTTAAAAAATTTTAATTAAAAACTTTCACAGAAATTGTTGCACTAAAAAATAATAACACCTGAGTTAACAATACTCCTGTTAATCTCTGTACAGTTATATGTGATAGAAACAAAGGAGCAAGGTTCCAGCACCCTACTTCTAACACTACCTTTTTTGCTTGCTGAAGTTTACACTTTAAGCGTTATCTACTGAGAGGGACGTTATTTGTGTGCAAACAGCAGCACAGAAGAGTCCAACATCTATGAACATCAGGCAGAAGATGGCAAGAGAGTAGTGCAATGCATCAGAGCTGAAGATGACTTCTGAATAGCTGCAGCAAACCAGATTGATGTATCCAGTGAAAGAACAAAAAAAAAAAAGAACCCACACTTGCTTTATCTGGTTGCTACACGGTATAGTTCTGAAGCCTGAATTCATTCACAATGTAAATACTGAAATGAACATTTTGTACACTTGTTGTACAAGTCATTCACTTTCACTTGCACTGAGACTGTAGTCTTTAAAATGCCTGAGGGAACTGGGGTTGTTCAGCCTGGAGGAAAAAAGACTGAGGGGAGACCTTATCACTCCTATTGGTTGTAGCGAGGTGGATGTTGGTCTCTTCTGAGTAACAAGCAATAGGATGAGAGGAAATGCCCGCAAGTTGTTTCAAGGGAGGTTTTGATTGGATATTAGGAAAAATTTCTTCACAGAAAGGATTGTCAAGCATTGGAACAGGCTGTCCGTGGAAGTGGTTGAGTCACCATCCCGGAGGCTTTTAAAAGATGTGTAGATGTAGCGCTGAGGGACATGGTTTAGTGGTGAAATTGGCTGTCTTAGGTTAACAGTTGGACTCAATGATGTTAAAGGTCTTTTCAAACCTAAGTGATTCCATGATTCACAAATATAGCTAAGCACAAGAGTATTTCTAGTCTGTCTCAGAGTGAAGGCCAACTGCCTACCTCAAAATCATTTTCAGCGCTTCATTACTGAAGCTATTTAAATCTACTCTAAAATTATATAAAAGTGCTCATGAAATCAATTTCCAGGTACCAGTAAAGAGGCAGACAAGAATAGTTGCCTAAGAAACTTTCCTAGGAGTCTGCAAATGAACTAGAGCTCTGGCACACTGCCTCTGCAAATTCTTACCAAGGGCTTGAAGCATGACTAGACCAGAGATTAATTTATCTTCTATACAAGCCTTGCAGTTGTGGATGATTAATGTGATGAGTCTCAAATGCTTAGCATTCTGCATGCTCATGGGTCTTTGGATTTCCCAACACAACATCTTTGATTTCATCAAACAAATTCTACCATCACTGCATTTCACCAAGGTACCAAATACTATACTTAAACCCTTAAGAATCATTACTCCCACCGCTAAATGAATGCTTCTGATTTCTGTTCTGAACACTCTGAACATAAAAGCTTTGATTTCACTAGATTGTTAAACCCATATATATTTTTCATTGAAGATCACTTTTGCATTCTAGAAGAAATCACACGAAAAGAAATATTACCTAAGCAGCCATCAAAGAACAAAACTTACATTCAAAAGCGTTAGTTGGTCAAAATAACACAAAACTTCCAAACATGAATTTATGACAAAAAATTGTTTCAGTTGAATGCTGCCTTTGAAACTGTACTTGCTGTTAATAGATTAACTTGTAGTTTCTGTGACCCTGAGTGAAATTTAATTTTCATAATTCACAAATAATGAAAGCCTTGTAAACCACTGGAGAGGAGAAAACTAATTTGCATCCTATTGTGACTTAATGTCATTTAATATTCCATACATTTCTGGCAGAGTTGCTTCAGTTTGTAAATAATGCTGATATGTCAGCATCGTAACATGCCCCAGAGGGAACTGTATTACTTCTTCACTGATCAGTTATCAATAGTATTAAAGATATCAAGACAAAAATAACATAAAAACTGACAAACTGCATTTTTCCAAACACTGTGGCCTAGTTCCGACCTTCGTTAGGCAGTTAAGCCCAGCAGTCTATCACCACTCCAAAAACATTCACACATACATAGTTGAATTTTCAGTGAAGGATCTTGCCCAATATAGTCTGAATGCTTGCCTTGCATGCAGAATCCTAATCTAAATTACTTAAAGACTTACAGTTTTGAATGGTACCGAAGAGGCAGGTATCACACAGCTCACATTTGTGCTTCCCCCATTAGCCTTTATGATGAGTCCCTTTCTTTTATTTAGCCCCTGAAAAGATCCTGAATTAAAAATTCTGATGCATCGATAAGGCCAGCAATACACCCAACAGTAGCTTGGGAATATGGTCTCTCCAAAGGAAAAGCCACACGACCTATGAAGCAACAGAGAGAACAGGAGGCTGTTTATTTTTGTGACACTGTGCTACTTGCTGCCCAGTTAGTCTTTTCAGCAGGCTCCAGGAATGACTGGAGGGAAGATGGAACTCCTGGCAATGCCAATAGCCAGTGGCGTGGTGCTGAACACAGCCCCAAGAGTCTGGCTCCCCTCCTTGTGTTATCCACAGCCCAGAGCTGGTTAGCAACAGCTTCTCGTAGAAATTCAACCTTATTAATTCTCAAGTCACTCTTGGATTATCTGAGCTAAATTTTCTCCCCAAATTCACACAACATGGGGATAAATGCAGAATGCAAAACACAGCCTCTTGTTTGAAAATGTTAGCTAACACTATATCTCAAAATGTAGAAGGACATTTGAAAGGATAGTAGAAGAAATTAGAATAACTGAATATTAGCCACAAACCTCACCCTAGTGACTCTCTACTGTATAAACACTCTCTCCAGACCTTCAGAGATGCTTCTCCTTCCACACTACCCATTTATCTCACTAATCCTAATTCATTTTAATACCATGACATTTACTGAAATAATGCTATGCTACATTATTTCTAATGCAAGCTGTTTGCTTATTAGTCCATGCACATATCCCCTAAAGGAAAAAATACTCAAACCATACAACCAAATTACATAAGCTTTCCAAAACAAATCAGATGTATGCATGCATTGCAGATAAAGCATCTGTTTAAAAAGAAAAAAAAAAAGAACACACAACCAAACCCCCCCCCCCC